>NW_006239243.1:517232-564614 GCF_000226075.1 Solanum tuberosum | reverse complement strand
TCTTTTGGAAACATAGTTCCTTTCTTACTCGAATGTAAAAACATTTAGAAACTTCTTTGGGAATACATAGTTCCCTAATAGCTTTTGAGAAATGAACTCAACTTTATGCTCTTGACTCAACTTGAAACTTGAGACCTCTTTCTTAGCTTGAAACTCTAAGCTCTTTGCTTGACTTGAAACTAGAGTCTTAAAATGAAGTTAAAACGTTCAATAAAGACTCTTGAGCAACCTTGAAGACTTACTTGACTTACTTCTTAACTCTTGAACTTAACTCTTGACTTCTAACTAACTCTCCTTGAATTGGATTTATGGATTCAAGGTGTTTGATCACATGTTACGGATGAGTTCGGGAGGTTTAAATGTACCTTAGAGTGTTGGAAACAACCATACAACATAGGTACAATACCAAGGAACATGCATGGGAAGGTAGGAAATGAAAGGGATCACTTGGTGTCCTTGGCGCTCTGCAAGGCGCGGAGCGCCAGCCCTAAAAATCCAGAGGGTTCTTGCTGGCGCTCTGATAGGCGCGGCGCCCCAAGGGTGAAAATTTAGAACCCCTTTTGGGGCGCGACGCGCCAACCCCCTCGCCCAGAAACTCGACTTTTCTCCCTTGTTTTGCCAACTCTAAAACACCCTTACTTCAAGGGCTTCAACCCCAAACACTAAGGATCATCATATCCCTCCACATACCATGGATTACAACTCAAAACACAACCCAATCATGTCCCACAACCAACAATAATTTCAACAACAACAACTAACAACTTCAACAACTTCAACAACAAATTCAATCTTTTCTCAAATCATAAAAATGAGCTTGGTGTGTGGGGGAAAGGATCAACCCACCCAAAGAACTCACATACCTTGATAGGGATCACCCCCGACGATATCCACGACGATCTTTGACGGAAACTTGTTGCTCTCCTCTTCCTTCTGTTCTTCTTCTCCTTCTTCTCTTCTTCTTCTCTTTTTCACTCTCAAGCCCTAGCTCTCTTACTCATTTAAAATGGAACATAAATGATCCACAATAATCCTAACACCACAATATAACCTCAAAGAAATAGCTAGGGAAAAGACCAAAATTGCCCCTTAAATTCCGGACGGATTCCCTGCCAACTGCCCAACTTTCAAAGGGCATAACTCGCTCATACGAACTCGGAATTGAGCAAACTTGGTGGCATTGGAAAGATCGTTCCAAGGGATATGCAACCATAATTGGAAATACTTCTAACTCATCATGAGCTATAAGTTACGACTGATCAAAGTTGGCCAAAAACTCACCTTTTCCATACTTTGCCAAAATTTTCCAGATTTTCAAATTCTCTCCAAAAATGAATTTTTTTTTTTTCAAATTCTAAGCCTCTTCCTAGTTATTTCAATTTGCCGGATGTTACATGTACTATTTGGTTTTGTTGATTTTCCTTGTTGCTCACATATAAACAGTTTTTATTAGTCATCATGTGAAATTATCACTCAGGTGCTTGTTAACTGTTATGTACTTTTGATATTTCAGGAGGTGGAAAGCTGATGTTGAAGAGCAATTATTCCATCCTCTGCCGATCCGCACGAATCAAGATGATGCTTCCCTATTCTTCATGTTTGCTGAATTTAGTATCACCTATGTTGTCGCTGAGATAAAAGTTGAAAAAAGCTTCTCCTTCCCTTGAATATCTGTTATATGTAGTATCTTGAGATTGTTGTATCAAAGGGTTGAACAAGTTTCTCCTTCCTTTGAAGATCTGTTGTATGCTGTATCTTGAGATTATCGCGATGAATTTCTTTTATATATATGATGTTAGTGCTTGATTTGTTCAGCTTGTAATGAATTTCCAGTGTACATGCTTAAAAGGGATAAGTTTTTTATGTCCTCTTTTTTAGGACAAATGGACAGGGATCCTATCTCTTGTACCAATATGAAGACTCAGCTCCATTACCAATTAGTACTATTCATTCGGAAATCTAAAATTCCACCCATGATTGGGGTAACAAGAGCTACCTGATAGTAAAACAAAAGAGTTTTGGGAATTGTTTGAGAGGTGGATAAGAATCATGCCAAAAGCTTATCTTTCTTTCGTCTCTCAACAGAAAACTCTCTCAATGTGACCTGATTGTTTTCTGTACTGAGAATCCACAAGAGTTAGATGGGGACTTTGTTATCCACTGATTGAGAATCCCGAACTTGGTTTATATGACTTTTCTCCCTAGCGCTCTTGTGAATCTCAATCTCCATAACCATGTACGAGGAGCCTTTCATTTTGAACTTTAAGTTTGTTACTCCGAAACCACCACTTTTTCTCTAAGCTGACAAAATCCCTATATATAAGGTTCTAGTTTTCGAGCTGTTTGTCCTCGTTTTACAATAATAGAAAAAGTTAGAAAATTAATGTATTTATTCAACTCACTTTAGAGATGAGCATATATGGAAAAATCATTTGCTTGCTAGGCATATCATCGCATATGCTAAAACCTTGCGTCTTGTCCCACACCGGTGGCAGAAGACGTATACATATATTTTATAAAACCTCAACAGACACTGTATATCGCTGAGCTTAGTAGCGTGAGCTTGTGACCCAAGTGGGAGCAATAAGATGATCGGGACAAACCAAATCTTCAGCCCTTGACACAAATAGTGCATTGGTTTGGGTTTATAATAATAAGCGGTTCTTGGTAATAGTATGAAGTATTGTTATTCTGACACTAATAAATAAATAATAATAGTACTTTGACATGGCAGTAAGCTGTGGGAGTTGATGGGGTAACTCGCCCCCCTCATTGGCTGGCTTAACAGAGCAGCGCTCTCACTGTCTCACATTACATGACAGCTAGTCTGATGCTGTCAAAGACCAGTTCGCGCACACTCCCGACTCACCACTAGAAATGTCAGGCTGTTATCGGTTTGGACCATCATCTTTTTATTTGACCAAAAATTAGACTTCGAAAGCCATTCCAATCATAAAGGTTTCTCATGAACCGAAACAGTTTTAGATCAAAGTCGACTCCTACGTACTTGAAAGGCAGTTCTCCACAGTAAGTTCAATATTTCCTTAAGTTAGCCTTTAATCCAGAAGCCATATAGAAATGTTAAAACAGATTTGTATGTAGTATCTTGAAATTGTCGCGACAAAAGGTTGAACATGCTTCTCCTACGCGTAAAATACCTTCATATATATATATATATGAAAATGTTAGTGCTTGATTTTTTCAGCTTGTAATGAGTTTCGAGCATAAAAGGGAAGAAACTTCAAAAATGATCATTCAGTAGTATACTTGTTGGTAAATTTCTGGTGCCTTTGTTTGACAATTTTTCTCTAAGCTGGCAAAGTTCCTTTATATAAGCCAACTAGCTAGTATTAGAGCTGTTTGTCCTAAAGGCTTTGCAATCGCGATATGTTGACTTTGTATGACCCGTGATCGCGGCAGATGCTTCACGATTGCGAAGAAGAGTTGATCTGGTTGACTTCCATGATCACAAAGACCATTTTCTGCCAGTTTTCAACTTCTTCCATTTTAGCTCCTTTTTGCCTTCTTTTTCACTTGATTTCTTCCCCATCACATTAACATGTATATTGACAGTAAACGATATTAGATGCATTGTTTTCTCAATTAAACATGGAAATCATTTAAAATTAAAGAAGAGATAAGATGGCAAAATATCAACTTGTCATATACAAACCAATAAATATACGAGAAAGGGCTCAAATATGTCATCGAACTTTGAGAAAAGGCTCATTTATGCAATCTGTTAAAAGTTTGGCTCATCTCACTACAACAAAAATAAATTTTAGCAACAATAAATATACACACATTAATAAAGAGTGCTAAAGTCTTTACAGACATTAGTTTAGTGTCATTAAATCCAATGTTGCTAAAGACTTTAGGGACATATACAAAGAGTGCTGATTAGCTATAAAAATACATCTTTAGTGGCAATTAAGCTATTGCCGTTAATTAGTTGCCACTAAGGATCATTTTTGTTGTAGTGTCTGTGCCATTTCCATTTGAGAAAAGGCTCATCCATGCCATTATTTGATAGCAAAGATAACACACACCGTTGTTGTTCGATCTGCAAAAATCAGGAAGGATCCGACTTCTAGATCTTCATCCTTATCGAGCACTTGCACCCCAGTGCGAGCAACTTGGGTACTATTTGTTTTTGCTGGTTTTCATTGTTGTTTGCATATAAACTGTTTTTAGTTGTCATGTGAAATATCACGAAGGTGCTTTATTAACTGTGATGTACTTTTGCTATTTCAGGAGGTGAAAAGCTGATGTTAGAGAACAATTTATCCATCCTCTGCCAACTGCACGAATCAAGACAATGATTCCCTATTCTCCATGTTAGCTAGATGTAATATTACGTATGTTGTTACTGTGATAAAAGTTGAAAAATGCTTCTCCTTCCCTTGAATATCTGTTGTATGTAATTGTTGTGACAAACGGTTGAACAGTCTTCTCCTTCCTTTGAATATCTGTGGTATGCTATATCTTGAGATTTTCTTGGTAAATTTCTTTTATATATATGACAATGTTAGTGCTTGATTTGTTCAGCTTGTAGTGAATTTCCAGATTTTGTTATCCACTGATTCAGAATCCCAAACTTGGTTTCTATGACTTTACTCTGTAGATCTTGATCCTCCTTTGTGAATATCTATCTCCATAACCATTTACGAAGGAGACTGTCATTTTGAACTTTTCAGTTCGTTACTCCGAAACCACCAGCTTTTTGCCTGAGGTACCCCTCCAAAGTATACTGAACTTTTCTGTTTGTTAGCCTTTAATCCAGATGTCATATAATACATGTTAAAACAGTGTTGGATATGAGTAGCAGAAGGCGAATTACCTCTTGCAAACCTGAGGTGAGTAATTCCCAGCTTAGTACATCTCGGATGGAATTTGAAGCTCTTTTTTCTTGCTTAAGTCCATTTAGACACCTACTTAGGTACTCCATGACAATAGAAAACAGGTAAGGAGACATGACTAGATCTCCTCATCTATGTCTCTTAGCAGCTGGAAAGGGATAGGAGCTTGTGCTTCACAGATGATGCTGGAAATCACCTTCGGTAATCAATTACATCTTTTTTTGGTCAGGCATCAAGATTGACTGTGGCCAGTGGCGTTATTCTATTGAATATCTGTTGTATGTTGTATCTTGAGACAAAAGGTTGAACAAGCTTCTCCTATGCGTAAATTTCTTTCATAAATGTGACATTGTTAGTGCTTGATATGTTTCCAGTTGATACATGCTTTAAAGGGAAGAAACTTGAAGAATGATTATTCAGTAGTATACTTGTGGTGCTTTGTTTGAGAATTTTTCTCTAAGCTGACAAAATTCCTATATATAAGGTTCTAGTTTTCGAGCTGTTTGTCCTCGTTTTACAATAACAGAGAAGTTAGAAAATTAATGTATTTATTCAACTCACTTTGGAAATGAGCATATATAGAAAAAGCATTTGCTTGCTAGGCATATCATCGCATATGCTAAAACCTTAGTGCGTCTTGTCCCACACCGGTGACAGAAGACGTATACATATATTTTATAAGAACTCAACAGACACTGTATATCACTGAGCTCAGTAACATGAGCTTGTAACCCAAGTGGGAGCAATAAGATGATCGGGACAAATCAAATCTTCAGCCTTTGACACAAATAGTGCGTTGGGTTGGGTTTATAATTAATAATAAGCGGTTCTTGGTAATAGTATGAAGTATTAATATTCCGACACTAATAAATAAATAATAATAGTACTTTGACATGGCAGTAAGCAGTGGGAGTTGATAGGGTAACTCACCCCTCATTGGCTGGCTTAACAGAGCAGCGCTCTCACTGTCTCACATTACATGACAGCTAGTCTGATGCTGTCAAAGACCAGTTCGCGCACACTCCCGACTCACCACGAGAAATGTCAGGCTGTTATTGGTTTGGACCATCATCTTTTTATTTGACCAAAAATTAGACTTCGAAATCCATTCCAATCATATAGGTTTCTCATGAACCGAAACAGTTTTGGATCAGTGTCGACTCCTACGTACTTGAAAGGCAGTTCTCCACAGTAATACCCTGTGCAAACATCTAGTTTTCTGGCTCATTATGTTCTCATTTCATTGCAGTTGTTGTCAGTTGAGAAGCTATGGGCCAAAGGATTATGTGCAAGTACCTACGAAGCATCTTGGCTATCTAAAACATGGGACTCCAAAGTTGGCTGCATCAGTGTAGTTATCTTTCACTTATTGATGTCCTTTGTGCTTAGTAATCTTTCAAAGTGCTGTATTAATGGATTATCGTGATCTTTACAGGTTGAGGATTTCACTGATTGGTCTCAAAATGCTGCAAGAGCTGTTGGGAAAGCAGAAGTGATACGCATATACAAGTGTATCCAGCGTACTAGCGAATACATTTTTGCTTTTATGGATGGCCTTGTCGAAATACCCACATTAAAATATCAGTTGTTTGGACGTGCTGCTCCCTTTCAAGACGGTTCTGAGACAAGGAACATTATAGAAGATGGAAATACAACCACTCTTCCTTGTAGGGATATCAAGAAGCAGAATCAAAGTAAAGAAAACCAGAAAGGAATTCAGTTCAGCTATACCTTCTGAACCTATCACGACAAAAAGAAAATGGTCTACCGAAAGTTGGGAAGGATTAACTTCAGTGAGCTGTGGACAGTCAAAAGGAAAATGGTTTACCAAAGGTTGGGGAAAAGCATCTTCAGCGAACTGGGGACAATCAAATGGGGACAATATACCACCAGACTCTATCTGGACAAAAAGGAAAAGATCAGATGAAACCCGGGGAGGAACTTCTTCTTCTCAATGGTTGGGAAAATCAGACACAAAAAGTTGGCCCAAAAGAAAGCACAACAATAAGCATGCACCTAAGGCAAAGTGCTCAAAAATGCAGACAAGAGGTTTGGGAGGAAGCTAAATTAACCATTTGGTTCTGGATTAAGTAGGTTGCGTGTATCTAGTTGAATCATCTGCAACAACTTTTACATTCTTGCTAGGACGTAGGGAGTATTTCTTATGAGCTAGGTAATGTATCCGTCGTCATCCTCTTGTTTTTGTACTGGTCCGTTAGGACATCTTGTACAGATCGACCTAGCAATGACCTTAGCAAGATGGAATGTTAACGGCTCAATGTACATTTACTAACATTAAGGAAATGAAGGAAAAACAGATTCTGAAGAAGTCAATTCTCTCTCTCTCTATATGTCTCTCTCGAGATCTACTTTACTATGAAAACCAGAGCAAATAGTAGATAGATTTCATTCATGTTGTCAATATATTTCTCAAATAAAAGCTACCCAATTTGATGTGTAGAGTTATTCGATACTCGTGCTGGCAAGAGATAGCAAGTGTTCGATGTAATAGTCGAAATGTGTGCGACCTGAACCCCACACCATCATTATAAAAATAAAAAAATCCAACAAAGAAAGACAATCAATCAGAAAAGTTTCATCTAATTTCTATGACAGTAGAAACTTGATTCCAATAAAAAACATACTAAAAGAAACAAGGTTTTCAAGGTCTAGCTGAACGTAACAAGAAGTCCGGTGCAGAAAGCATCCTGCATTCACGCAGGGTTTAGAAAATTTATTTAACAACATAGTCTGTTATAATAATAATAATAATAAAATCTAAATTTTGTCTCCTCTAACGGTCTTAATATCATTGACAATAGCTATAGCATCCATTGAAATACCAGCAATCCCTCTTTTTGAAAATCCAGCACAATAGAGCCCACTCTCTCCTTTCCAATTTATCAATGTTCCATCTTCACGGAATATTGAGCTATAATCCTGCATACAAAAGAAAAAAATTGAACATTATTTGAGACAATGGTGGTAAAATTAATAGTAAGTGAAATTAGTAACCAGGAAAACTTATCGAGAAAAACTTATCCGCACACAATATTTACATGCAAGTGAAAAGTTTCAAGACTCAAATTTAGAAAAAAAAAACAAATAACATAGTGATAATTTGCAAAACGTACCTTTAGCCATTTGGTAGCAATATTCTTGTATCCAGTAGCAAAAATGATTGCATCAAATTGATGTTCATCTCCATTGTCAAACATTACTGTATGTTCCTTTATTTCCGATATTCCAGGAAGTACCTAATTAACAATTCACCAAAAGTTATTTCACAAAAAAACCAAGTGTTAGTTCCTTTATTATAATAGATTATTAATGCATATTAGATGAACTATTTACACAAATTTACTGTATTTGCCAAAATTACTAAATTCTACCGATTTCATAACTATAACAGTTCAATTGTTGCCCATGATAATGAACATGTATTTTTACTCTTCTTCATTAAATACTACTACTAGGTTTTTGACAGTAATCAAATTTGAACTCGTGATGTGCGCCTAACCATACATCACATGTTGTACTTTTACTATCAGACAAAAATCCTCAGAGAAACTAAAGCGATCTGTTTTTCACATAATAGAATGAAAATAAAATAAAGATAGTATCATACCTTAATCAGTCCAAGTTTAATCTTGTCAATGGCACCAACATCAATTACTGGGGATCTACCTTTTGATATTTTAATAGAAAATGGGCCTTCTTCTGGTTGTGGTATTCCTAATTCTGCTAAATTTCCAAACTTAAAATTCGCGTACTTTGCAATTACAGTATCAACCAAAGATATTGGTAAATATTTTAGCAACAACATTGCAGTATACACCATCTCCCTTGTTAGAACATGAATCTGCAAAAACATTAGGACAAAATATATTAAAACTTTTAGAATGAACAACCATATTTATCAAATATATAATTGATTGTGCATGTGAAAAACTTGCATCATCTAAATATAGAAAAGTTATAGCACTTTGGGAGAACATCATGAACTATAATGTACATATTTATGGGTGTAAGTTTCATATTTTGACGATATATTAAAAAAGAAGTACAAAATCAGATCAATTATAACGTAATTGTATATAACTTGTAGTATTCAAAAACATAGATCAAAGTTGATAACTGGAATTAGCAAGGGTTCTAAAAAAAGAAATATATACGAGTAATGCACGAAAGATTAGATTAAAAGAGAAATCTAAGTTTCATATACAGTTAGTGCAAATAATTTTTTGTACTATCATTTATCAAGTCATCTAACTGATATCTATAGACAAGTTTCTTCAAAATTATGAGATTCAAAATCTTAAAATGTATAATATGTTATCTGTGCAACATGCGAAAATGACAATGTATAAGATTGTTAACGAGACAAACTTAGCAAAAATCAAGATTCTACTTACAAGAAATAGAAACCCTAGTTCTTTATCTTCGAATTTAGTTCCTCAAAGTAAAAAATATATGAGTTGTTTATACTTATACTAAACAACTTTTCACTCTCCAAATCCTACTTTTCTTTTTCTCGCGATATAAAATACCCGATGAGACTTGAATTTAAAATTTCTAATTTTGTGCGATTTAGAAATGGAATAATGAGATCTTTCTATGTTTTTAGGATATTTAAATATCTATCACAAATTTTTGTATTTACAATAATCCAACACCATATTCCTTAATCACTTTCTAGTCAACCAATATTTCCTTTTTAAAGAACAACTGATTTCATTAAATCAACTTTGAATTCAGAATCGAGGTTGTTTTTGCAATTTTGTATAGTGCTTGGAGAGTATGTTTGTGAAATTTAACACAAATGATGAATCGGTGGAAATTATTGGAGGTGAAACTAATTCAAAAATTATTTTTAGATAAGAAATACCACAAGGGTATATATGACTGGGTGGTCAATAAAGTAGAATGAAAATCATGAAAAATCATGTTCATATTTCGGCCCTTTCACATAAGGGTATGACCTGGGGTTGATGGTCAAGAAACCCATACCCAATCTCTTGATGAATCGAGTTACAACAATACAAATGCTAGTAAAAAGTAACAGGTACAATGTAAAATAGTTGATGTACAACTAAACTGATCGAACACCACAATTTAATTCTTTTTTATAACAAACACAAACCTACTCACATGCAAACAAATAACGATAAAAGTAAAGATAAGGCATAAAGAGATAGAGAGACTTACTGGACTTCTAACAACAATTGATGTGTGACTTTCATAATTTGAAAGATCAAAAGCTATTTCCATCCCAGAATTTCCTGATCCAATGATCAATACCTTTTTATCCTTATATTTTTCACCAGATCTATAATCACTTGAATGGATTATTTTGCCTTTGAAATTTTCTATTCCTACCATTTTTGGAATATAACCTTCGTTATTTTCTCCAGTAGCCAAAATCAAGAAATCACTAGCATACAATTCAATTTCTCCGCTAGTCAAATTTCTTGATTTGACATTCCATTCTTTTCCCCATTGTTGTAAAAGGCCGATTCAACACAAGTTTGAAATTTTGGCTTGATGTTGAAATGCTCAACATACTCATCTAAGTATTGAATAAATTCTTTTTTCGGCATATATTTAGGTGATGAACTTGCATGTGGCATAAACGGCAATGAACAAAAGTCCTTTGATAGATGCAAATGAAGTCTGTCATAAGTCTTTTTCTTCCACAAATAAGCACAACAATCTTGTTTTTCTAAAACAACATTGTTTATACCCACTTTGTTTAAACAGGCTGAAACAGCTATACCGGATGGTCCAGCTCCAACCACAACAATGTCAATTTCTTCCTTTGTGAAATTAGCCATTGCAAAATTTTCAGGAAATTAAAGAGAAGTTCTTTCTTTGAGAATGTTGAAAAGAAAATTGCAACAAGGTTTCAAGAAAGGAATTTAGACAATGAGGTATCTATATATGGTCTTCAAACAAGGATAAAGATGATATTTATTATTTTTTTTCCTTTTTTAAAATGTAATATAAAACAACAGTTACAAGTAAATGCAGAATTTTTATTATTGAAACAAAATCTGAGTTTTTTCTCAATTCTTTGGTATGTATGAAAACATTTAATTGAAAGTTATCTTTAGCTTAAGCTAAAAAGTGTCATATGTATTTTTCTATAAATGAATTTTGCAGTTTTAAAAAGAGACAAATTACAAAAATTAAATTGAATTTGACTGAAGTTTATTGACTGGCTAATTTCAAAGTATATTTTTTTTTATCTTTTTATCTGTGTCTTAGATTTTCAGATAAACACTCAACTAATTAAATTTTATTAGTTAATTTATATTAGAAAATTATTTTCTTTGTTAAAAAAATTAGAATTAAGAAGAAAGATGATTTTCTGATATATTAAATAGGAAAAAAACTTAAATATTCCATCGAATTTTGAGAAAAAGGCTCATCTATGCCATTCATTTGAGCTATTTCTCAAACGAAAATGACATATATGAGCCAAACTTTTAACGGATGACACGGATGAGCATTTTCTCAAAGTTTGATGACAAATTTGAGTTTTTCCCTTTTTATTTTAAACCAATTTTTTAATAAATAAAAAGGTACTTATTTTAACCAATTCATTGACGAACCCCGCTAAAATTGGCAAATATATTTTCCATCAAGTATCTTGAAGATCAAGTCGAGTATGAGAATCTCGGGCAAAAATATTTACATATTGAAACTTAAGGTGAAATTTTTATTGTGGTTGCATCAACTTTCATGATATACAATATAAAGGGTGATTCACTAAGATATTCAAAGGTTATTAACCCTGATATATAGATGGGGTGAGAGACAAATCTATGTCGAAAACATAGTTTGTACAAGAGGGATTGATAAATTTTATTTGTTATTTGAAACATAGAACAACCAATTCATATGTAAAGTACACATTCTATAAAGGCAATTATATTGTCAGGGGATGCTGTTAGTCATTTTCCTTTATGCTCTAATTTTTCTCTTATATTGAGCAGTGCTTCAAGAGGATGTTATGCCTCCAGAAAATATAAAACAAAAAAGAAGCGCGAAAATCTTCGCTCAGGTCCTTCTTAAACTTCTGATTAATGTTTTCCACGAAAAAAAATTAGTTGGGGAAAAAAGAGGGAACTCGGCATAAGTGTTGTATGATCAAGATTTTATATATTAAAAATCACTTTCCAATATTATAAGACAATTAATGAAAGTTATTTGAATGAAAAACTGTGAACAAAAGTTTTCCAATTTAGAGCATATCAAATGACACTGATTTTCTAACTATGTAGTTGCTCTAAAAAGATGAACATTGAATAACTTTTAAGTAACTGTTTCAAGCTGAAGTTGATATGAAATAGGAGATACATTTTCTTTTTTGAACTAGAAGTTGTGTTCAATTTGCTACTTATATTTATGATAATCTTAGTCAAACCGTTTGTCTGTCACTCCGACAAATTACCGTTGATTCATCTTTTTCATCATTGTGTTCTTAGATAATCAAAGAACATTTATTGTTCAATACAGAATAAACGAATAAAACAAATGCTCGTAGTTCATTTGGTACTATTTTCCCCTTTTAAATGATCGTGTTCCCAATGTCTTATGGTTTCGACAAATTTCAGCTTCAAAATAACATCCTTGATGTGGAACACGTACGTAACACACACAAGAACTTAATATAGTTTATTAATGCATTAGCAGCTGTTTGTTCCTCTTTGGAATTGATCTTAAGTTCATTCAACGAGTTTAATATTTTGCATGTTCATTCAAGAAAACGATAAAAAGGCTTTTAGAAAATATGCTTTTTTTTTATTTTGGACATTTGGACGTTTAATATTGATTCAAGTTTAATTGTATAAATCTAAAACATATAGTTTAAATTCAAATTTCGTTCTTGAGATAAAATAGTTTCATCACAAAAATGACCCGTGCACATACTAAATCCAGTCATTGCATATATAACATATCAATAAATCGTTGCATGAACTGAAGATGAATGCTAAAGAGGAAAGGTTTGAGTAATAAATAGCTGCTAGAATGTATTAATAAGTCACGATCCTTTTCTGAAAACGCACAATATAGAGTAGCCCAATGCAAATGCGATAAATATAGTACTTTCTAATATTATGAGACAATTGGTTTAGGTAAAGAGAGTACGATACAAAAACAATGAACAATTTATTTTTGTAAAACCAATCAAGAGCAAAAGTTTTCTCGTTTCAAAAATCAGATAGCATTGATTTTCTAACTATGTAGTTGCTCTAAAAAGATGAACATTGAATAGCTCTTAAATAACTATTCCGAGCCTTGTAATAGAAATATTCAGTTGACATAAATTTTATCTCGACCAAATTCAAAAGGTACCGACAAAATGTGATATGCAATCAACGAGCATATGTAAATCTTGTTTTAACTCACAAGGAAATAACATTAGTACATTACAACGAATAGTAAAAACAGAGAAAGTCCATCCTTCTTCATTGCAACCCGTGCAATCAACAAGGAGTAGATTCATTGTTCCAAACATCAGCATTCACTTCCTGAAAGTTTTGTAGAACATAACAGTTAACAAAACACTATTTTCTTTATTAAGAAACAAAATTTAGTATTTGTTGAGAAAAATGTATAGAGAACTCTTACTAATTATTTAGCACACGATTGTCGTCTTCATCTAAGCTTTTGCTGCGTATGATGTTGTTGCATTCCTGGTACGTTTCTCAAAAGGGCCAAACAAGGCTATCAATGTAGAGTTGTGCCTCTTCAAGGTGATCATAGTTGGACTTTCTTGGAAATCTCTTTGAGTCATCATGTGGATTGTAAATCATGAAAAATGATGTGTTCTTACACAAAAATTCACCTTCACTTGACATGCAAAAGGACGGAGCAAATAAATAATACACCCCAACGCTAATGTTAAACATTTTTGTCCAAGATTCCTTAACTTCATACTCATTCATAACCCATACATCTACCTGATTCATGGTATATTGACAAATCATAGAAAGTTCATTTTCTAATACACCGAGGTACGGAATAGAATAAAACGTTCCTTCTCCGTAGCGTGGGTTCTCTATTTCTTTCCATCTCCCATCAACCAAGTCAACAACAAGGATGACCCAATCATAATAATTAATAGAAAGCTTATTAGTAATAGCCCAATGAAGCTTCCCATTCACAAGCATACCTGATTTATAAATTTGAATCGCACTTCGTTTATCATCCAAACGTTTCCAAGAATTACTATTTAGACTATATATTTTGCCCACATTATAGCCTGAATTGTCATCATCCACAATTTTGGTGATTACCATTACCTTATGATCATCATGAAGCTCATCGTATCCAAAACCATACATGTAAAAGGAATCGGTTCCAGAACTAGGCAATTTCTTGAGCTTCCTAATTGACGGATTCCAGAGAAACACATCTTTTTCCTCAATGGCAACACAAATCAACCCATTGACAGAACCCACAAACTTAATAGATTCATAGAATATTTTTGGAAGATAATCAACGTCAATTGTCTTAGTAACATAGTCATAAAATAAAGAATTAACGAAACAGTCCTTAAGATTTTTTTCAGGTGAATCAAACGTCAACATAAGCCTATGGCAGGTCTTGTCATTAGCAGATCTACGAAGATGGATCTTGACAAATTCAGGGCTACAAATTAAACCAAGCCAGAATTTTGAAACACACTTGAATTTTAAGAGGTGTTTCACCTGAAGCCTTAAGAGAATTTCAGTGATGAGCCCTCCTGGCAGAACACCAGATTCAAAATTTGAATCTTGAACTGAAGAAGACGGAAGTGGAGTATGGGTGGTGTGTTTTCTCCTCTTTTGGTGTAGATTGGAGGCTTCTAATTCCATTTGAGAAGACAACAAGGTTTTTGATGTTTTTCTCTGTGCTCTGAAAATATTTGCTTATTGTACCATCTTCAAAAGATATTTTATATAATTCATTTCCCAAAAAATGATTAGTTTCTTTTTGGTAATAGATTTAAACTTGTTCATTAAGTATCACTTGATCAAATTTTTTTCCTTTTAAATTTGCTAAAAATGAGTGTGCATTTATGTTGTTGCTTGAAATTCTGCTCAAAAGAATCTCTTAAATTTCACATTCCAAAAAATCAGTCAATTTTTTTTTTTATTATACTATTTCCAAAAGATATTTTATATAATTCTTTTCCCAAAAAATGGTCATTTTTTTGGTAATAGATTAAAAAAAAATTATTAAGTATAAATTGATCATTTATTTTCCTTTTAAATTCGCCAAAAATGAGCATGCATTTAAGTTGTTGCTTGAACTTCACACTCAAAAGAATCTCATAAATTTCATATTCCAAAATATCAGTAAAAAAAAATATAGTGTTGGATTAAGATGATTCACGATTATGGAATTTTGTAATTGTTTAAATATTAAGATCACAGATAAAAATATTTCACTAGAATTACATTTAGAATCTTCGAGTATGAGAATAAAAAGATTAGAAATTGAGAACTTATTGTATACAAATAGTTATAATCACAATTAATAATTGGGCGCAGTAAATTAAATTTATCGTGAACATTAAAAACAAAGAAGCATATTTCTCACTTATTAGTTGTAATAGCATGAACAATATTATGGCATTCAACGCGATTAAATGTCTTCACAATATACTATCTATATCTAGCTATCTATGTTATATTAAAAGGACAAAGATGTAGAGTCTTAGCGAAATTAGTTTTTTCTTTTTTAGCGAAAGTAGTTCGCTTTTTTACTCTTTAAAATTTTATTTCACACTAGACAAAATTTTATTTCACACTAACAAAGTATGTATGCATTTTCATCATTTGTTGGTTCATAAATTATATTATCTATTCCATCACTCAATCGAACAACATTTTTCTCATTAGCGCTTAAATCTTGATCATTAGCGCCTCCATATCTTGTTCATTAGAACCTCGATCATTCATTAGCACCTACACCTTGTTCATTAACTCCCCAATCTTGATCAACATTTTGTTCATTTGCGCCTCCAACTTGTTCCTTGTAATGTTGAAGCAACGTTACATCATTCTAATAAATCGGCATATATCCTTGCAACACTATACTCATTTATATCAACACCTTACAAGTCATACAAGTCTCAATTTACAAATTCGTAAATTAGTACCTTACAATTTCATAAAAAATTAATCGTCCTACTTTATATTATTTGTTCTGTCTGAGGGCTGTAATCTAGAGAAATCACAGACTCTATATTTTAAAAAAAACAGAACAAAAATTGTCTTGTTCATAAAAGAATCAAATATTATTTTCTTACAATTTTCATCCCGAGCAGCACTCCACATAAGCATCGACTAGGATACGGTCACCTACAACTTAATGATATATTTCGTCATGTGGTGCATGCATGAACATTAAACCTGCATACGTAAAATCACAAGAAATCATCTGTAAAACTCAATTTCTAAACGTATATGAACTTACGCGTCAATAAAAAGAGGGATAAGGCATAAGTACCCCCTAGACTATGACCGAAATCCAGAGACACACCTAAACTTAACTAAGGTCCTATTACCCCCTGAACTCATTTTTTCCGTATTTTTGTGCACCTTTTGTGTTGACGTAGCACCTTCAACCACCCAAGTTGGTTGTGTTTGTACACACTCGTCCGCTACGTGTCTAAATATTTTTTTAATAAAAAGTTAATTTTTTTTTAAAAATAAATTTTTATTTTTTTAGAAAAAAAGAATATCCTTATTTTCTTTAGCTTGTATTTAAATTAAGTTAATACACATTCATTGTTTTTTCTCTTTTATTTTTCTATTGATTTTTATTTTCTTTGTCTTTCGTTTTGATTTGATTTCAAATTTAATTCCAAATGTCTTGTATTTAAAATAAGTTAATTTGAATGGATATCAAAATAAGTGAAGAAAATCAAATAAAACATAAAAAAAATTAAAATGTTAAAATTAAAGGACACTTTTAAATTATTTTTAAAAAAAATACGCATAATTGTTTTTTAAATAATTAAAAGTGAAAAGATAATAAATTAATTAAAAAAAGTTTAAAAGTGAAAAGAAATAAAAATAAATATTTTACAAAAATAATAATAATAATAATAATAATAATAATATATATATATATAAGTTTTAATATCAATAAAAATATGTACTAACTAATTATAAAGTTACCAAATCAAAAAATGACATGTGTCCAATTGTACACAGTGCACTCATCACTTTCCTTCAAGAAAGTGTGCACACTCTCTATGCCATGTCAGCGTTTGTGGTGTATTTATTCCATATTAAATTAGTTTAGGGGGTAATAGGACCCTAATTAAGTTTAGGTGTGTCTCTGAGATTTCGGTCATATTCTAGGGGTACTTTATCCAATAAAAAGACCTTCCTGAATGTTTGGCTCATGCAAGATGTACAAGACATAAAAATTAAGTATACAGATTTCGGAATATAACTAGTTTTCTGAAAAAAATAAGCAGAGGGTGAGAATCCATACAAGGCTAATATAATCCTCGACGAATGCAACTCGAGTTTAGTAGGCACAACAACGGATGCAATAGTGAACAGGGAGGTCACTGTATTCAGTTTAAAAGGATTTTTCATTGTACCAACTTTGTTGATTGAATCAAGAAGCAGTTGTTCGGTTTGAAAAAGGCCGGTGTGAATGAAAAATGATGTGACTTTTTGAAAGATCATGATTTTTTGGATGAGTTGTGACCGTTTGGACTTTATCCAAGGTAATGACCATTTGGATGATTTATCGAAGGGTTGTGATTTTACCACATTACCCCTAGTAACTATAGTAAGTATGTTCTTTAATTATCATTTTTATTTTAGTTTATTGAATTTAGAAAAGAAGAAGGTGTAGTCTATTAGAGAAAAGAAAACAAAGTAACTAGTAAATAAATAGAATATATTAAAATATAAATTACAGAGAAATAAATAAATGAATATTAGGGCTTTTCAATATTGTAAGGAACTCTCAAAATAAATATAAAAAAAACACTTTTGTTACTTTTTCAAGTAACTCTTCTCTCTCATGCAAAAATGATACTAAAAAAAAATTGCAAACTCAAATTCCCAAAATATTCTCAATTTGTATCAAATTCAGAAAGAATCAATGTTGACGATTCCTATTCTGCTAGCAGAACTCGTCATTAAAATCCTCTTAAGGCTTCCGGTGAAATTTCTCTTGAATAATACTTTATAGGGTGTATAACTAATCCATTGATTAGATATTCATAGGCTCAAATTCCTATCAAACATAGTACTAAATAATATTATAATACCATACATAATACATGAACTATTTTAGAATTATCAATATATACATGGACTTTAAAATTTGATGGGCTTATTCGGACCGAACTAAAAACCCAAAGAGTATTCTATTGATAACAGGTACTAGGTTATAAAGAGAGACTTTTATAATACCAAAGTCGTCGCAGTCATATATTCTCCCATGCAAAAGTGAAACTCTAAAAATATAATATTGCAGCCCAAATGGAATCTGAACCCTCCCTTCAACGTACCAAACTCACAAAACATTCTCAATTTCCATCAACTTCAATGCAAGACTCGAGTTCGACATTCGCTAACCTTCCATCAGAACTCATCACTGAAATCTTCTTAAGGCTTCCGGTGAAATCGCTCTTGCAATACAGGTCGGTTTCAAAATATTGGCTTGATTTAATATCTAGCCCTAGATTTATCAAGTCTCATCTCAGTTTATCGACTAGTAACAAGGAAAACACTCACCATAAGTGGCTTATGGTGATGTTTAATAAGAACATGTACACTCGTATTTGTTCTCTTAGATCTTTATTTAATGATTCTGTTACAAAAACATCTTACTTGAATATTCCCATGAAGGAACCTTATGAATCTTATCATATTTTGAGTTCTGTGAATGGATTGATTTGTCTAACTTGTCGTGCTGGTGAGAAAGGAGACTTAATTCTATGGAATCCATCGATTAGAAAGTGCAGGAAATTGCCTAGTTTTGAATCTGAACTAATAAATGTTAACTGTTATTATCGTTGTGGTTTTATATATGATGAGCTTCATGATGATTATAAGGTAGTAGTCATTCTCTTTGAACATAACAGATCAAATCGAATTGAGATCAAAATATATAGTCTAAGGAGTAATTCTTGGAGAAGTGTTGATCATAGTTGTCCTCCAAGTGGTTATTTTTTAAATGATTGTGGCAAGTTTGTGAACGGGAAACTTCATTGGACTACTCTTACTTCTGGTCTTGGATATAATACCAAGGAAATCAGTCAGAACATCGTTTCTTTTGATTTGACTGATGAGAAATGGGGAAAGGCAGAGAAGCCCACCTTCGGGGAAGGAGATATTGATTCACGGCTAGAAGTGTTGGGTAGTAATCTTTCTGTCTTTTGTTATAACAAGCGACGGTATGTATCTGTTTGGGTTATGAAAGAGTACGGGGTTAAAGAATCTTGGAAAAAGATGTTTACCATCAATTATTTTGATATGCCATATGTGCATGAACAATCCTATTTCATGTCAAATAAAGGTGAAGTTTTGGTTGGGTTTTCACGAAGTTTCAAGATATACAATCCAAAAGATAACTCATTCAGTCCAAAAACTATTAACTATGATCGAGAAGCTGCAGAAATCTACATTGAAAGCCTAGTTTCTCCTTTTCCATCAGAGGACCAGACTAGTGATGCAACAAAAATAGAGGCGAAGAAAAGCTCAGATCAAGACATTCAAGTAACAAATAACTAGTAAGAGTTTCACTATGTCCATTTTCCTCAAAGTGATTTAATTATATTTGTTATTTCAACTACATAAACTCCAGTGTTTTAATATAGTGGTAAGAGTTCGGCTTGTGATGTGTTGATGGTTAGGCACAGGTCATATATATGTTTAAACCCGCCTGCTGACAAATCTTTGGTATTATACACTGAGTTTCAAACAATGTGCAATTGGCCCTCAAATTAATCGTTTCACACTAATAGTAGATGGATTTTAGGATTTACATCTTCTACTTCAATTACAATGTTTTCAAGCTGAATTACTTGCTCTCTTACTTGGATTGACTATAGCTTTTCCGCATAATTTGTAGCCTCCTAGAAGTTAATATTGATGCACAACTCTTTAATTTTGGATGATTATTGCAGGTGCTTCCTCCGGAGCTGAGTATTCCAAAGGTGATCCATATCTACCGAGAACAGAATAAACTAGCTGACAGCTTACTACCACTGAAGGAAGCTCCTCTCTAAGGCTTTTTTTGGGGATAGTCCTGCATCCATGAAAGATATTTTGAGCGTTGACAGATATCGAGTTATGTTTGCTAGGAGGGTTAATGCTCTGACATTCAGCCCATATTCGCAGAAATGGAAGCACAGCCACGCAGCATAATATGTTGGATGTGGATTAGTACGATTAGGCGATTACTGCTCATATATATATTCTGTTCTATATTTCGAATGTGAAATGTTAAAATATTTAGGTGCAATGGATGATGTGTTTCACCGAGGGACAGATGAAAAACATTGTTTAATGCCATTTTAATTGTCACTCTATAATCATAATGCTATCTTTTGTGATATTCTGAAAATTTGACGTAAGTGATGGCTTGTGTGCTTCCACCATGGGACCAAGTTGGTGACTGAGAACTACTAAGAACAATACACGATATTTATGTGGAAACATCCTTGCTTAAGAGAGTAAATTGTAATCCTTAACTATCAACTACTGTACTGAACAGTGAAACGGAAAAAGAAAAAAAAAGAGTAGCTGATATATGTATTATCCCTATTTTATATAATTCTTTTCCCAAAAAATGGTCATTTTTTTTGGTAATAGATTTAAAAAATTTCATTAAGTATAACTTGATCATTTATTTTCCTTTTAAATTCGCCAAAAATGAGCGTGCATTTAAGTTGTTGCTTGAACTTCACACTCAAAAGAATCTCATAAATTTCATATTCCAAAATATCAGTAAAAAAAATCTAGTGTTGGATTAAGATGATTCACGATTATTGAATTTTGTAATTGTTTAAATATTAAGATCACAGATAAAAAATATCTCACTAGAATTACATTTAGAATCTTCGAGTAAGAGAATAAAAAGATTAGAAATTGAGAACTTATTGTATACAAATAGTTATAATCACAATTAATAATTGGGCGCAGTAAATTAAATTTATCGTGAACATTAAAAATAAAGAAGCCTATTTCTCACTTATTATCTATTTCGTCACCCAATCGAACAACATTTTTCTCATTAGCGCTTAAATCTTGATCATTAGCGCCTCCATATCTTGTTCATTAGCACCTCCATCATGTCATTACCACCTACACCTTGTTCATTAACTTCCCAATCTTGATCAACATTTTGTTCATTTGCGCCTCCAACTTGTTCCTTGTAATGTTGAAGCAACGTTACATCATTCCAGTAAATCGGCATATATCCTTGCAACACTATACTCATTTGTATCAACACCTTACAAGTCATACAAGTCTCAATTTACAAATTCGTAAATTAGTACCTTACAATTTCATAAAAAATTAATCGTCCTACTTTATATTGTTTGTTCTGTCTGAGGGCTGTAATATGGAGAAATCACAGACTCTGTATTTAAAAAAAACAGAACAAAAATTGTCTTGTTCATAAAAGAATCAAATATTATTTTCTTACAATTTTCATCCCGAGCAGCACTCCACATAAGCATCGACTAGGATACGGTCACATACAACTTGATGATATATTTTGTCATGTGGTGCATGAGTTTAGATCAACAGGCGAAAAAAGCTTAGATCAAGACAATCAAGTAAAAAACAGTAACTAGTAAGAGTTTCACTATGTCCATTTTCCATTTAATTATATTTGTTATTTCAACTACAGAAATTGCAAATGTAAACGACATTTTTAAACCATATTACTTTTGGATTTTGTTAGTCGTTTTCCCTTATATGTACTGAATTCATAAGCTATTGTTATATGCATATTGTTTCAGAAACACCAGTGTTTTAATCAAGTGGTAAGAGTTCGGCTTGTGATATGTTGAGGGTTAGGCGCAAGTCATATGCTTGAACCCGCCTGTTGACAAATCCTTGGTATTATACACCGAGTTTCAAACAATGTGCAATTGGCCCTCGGATTAATCGTTTCACACTAACAGAAAAAATAAAAAAATCATGAATCTATAACCTTGAAAACAGAGACGGCTGCCCAACAACAGGGGTTTGTTTATACAGAGGCGCAGATGTAACATTGCAGAGTACCGGAGTGATTTGAACTCAATACTTTTGATGTCGAGACTGAATTTATGTGTAAGAATCTTTTACCGGAGTGAAAGTTTTGTTTGTTAGGAGGATTATTACTCTGACATTCTGCCCTACTTAATTCTATGACAGCACGAATGGGTTACTCGTTATACATATTTGGCAGCATAATATGTTGGACGTGGATTTGTACGATTACTGCTCATATATATTCTGTTCATGTTAAAATCTTTAGGTGCAACGGTTGTGTTTCACCGAGGGAAAGATGAAAGCCACCAATGTTTAACGCATTTCAAGTGTCACTCTATAATCGTCATGCTATCTATTGTGCTATTCTGAAAATTTAACGTAAGTGATTGTAGCCAAGTGATGGCTTGTGTGAATCCACCACGAATCAATGGACCAAGTCCTTGACTGAGAACTACTAAGAACAAAGGATATAGGACTACACGACAGTAAGTAAAGAACATCACACGATATTTACGTGGAAACCTCCTTGACGACCTACCTACAGTAATCTTAGGATTAAACTCTGTTGCAATAACTCTTTTTGATATACTCTGTACTGAACAGTGAAATAAAGAAATAAGAGTAGCTGATACACTTTATACGAAGAAGAAATTCACTTAGAGGCTCAAAATGCGACATCCAAAATAATCATACTAATTATTTTGAAATCAAACTTATAAAATCAATCCAATCTGAACGTACATGGATTTTAATTCCTTGAATCCAAAAATCAAAAAAATTCAAATCGACCTTTTCATATCCAATCCGAAAACGTCTACCTCTAAATATTAGTTTCCACTCAATCTTTTTTCTTTTACATAGTTACCGTCTAATTTAACAAATGAAGTTAAGTAATTATTTGATGAAGACTAAAATTATGAATTTTTGACAAATTTTAAAGATCAAACTACTATTCCGATCCATAAAGACTTCGAAATTTGATGGGTCAATGGGCTTATTCGGGCCTAATTAAGTACTAGGTTTTCTAATATAAAGTGAGAAAATATTATAATATCATAGTACACAGTCATTCTCTCCCATGGAAGACATGGAATCTGAACACTTCACTAGTCTTACACCAGGACTCATCATTGAAATCTTGTCAAGGCTTCCGGTGAAATCCCTCTTGCAATACAGGTCGGTTTCAAAATACTGGCTTGATTTAATTTCTACCCCTAAATTTATCAAATCCCATCTTAATTTATCGACTAGTAACAAAGAAAACACTCACCATAGGCTTATGATGAGGCTTAGTATGCCTCTGTACAATCAATGTTCATTTAGATCTTTACTTTACGATTCTGTTACAGAAACAACTGACTTGAATATTCCCATGATCAAAAACCCTTATGAAAATTTTCATATTTTGGGTTCGGTGAATGGATTGATTTTGGGTTCGGTGAATAGATGGTATAGTTTTGACGGTGAGCAAAAAGACTTGTTTCTATGGAATCCATCGATTAGAAAGTACAGGAAATTGCCTAGTCCTAGTTTTGAAACTAGACGTTCATATGCTTCCGATTATAGTTATTGTTTTATATATGATGAGTTTCATGATGATTATAAGGTAGTAGTCATTCTCTTTGATTTCAAACATGTCAGTTCGATTCGACTTGAGGTCAAAATATATAGTCTAACGAGTAATTCTTGGAGACGTGTTGATAATAGTTGTCCTCCAACTGGGTTATATTTTAATGTTTCTGGCAAGTTTGTGAACGGGAAACTTTATTGGGCTACTAATCCTGCTGGTCATGAATATAAGACCATGAATGACGGTTGGAACATCGTTTCTTTTGATTTGGCTGATGAGAAATGGGGAAAGGCAGAGAAGCCCACCTTCGAGGAAGGAGATATTGATTCACGGCTAGAAGTGTTGGGTAGTAATCTTTCTGTCTTTTGTTATAACAAGAGAAGGTATGTATCTGTTTGGGTTATGAATGAGTACGGGGTTAAAGAATCTTGGAAAAAGATGTTTACCATCAATTATTTTGATAAGCCCTATGTGCATGAACAACCCTATTTCATGTCAAATAAAGGTGAAGTTTTGGTTGGATTTTCACGAAGTTTCAAGATATACAATCCAAAAGATAACTCGTTCAGTCCAAAAATTATTAACTATGATCGAGAAGCTGCGGAAATCTACATTGAAAGCCTAGTTTCTCCTTTTCCATCGGAGGACCAGACTAGTGATGCAACAACGAAGAAAAGCTCAGATCAAGACAATCAAGTAACAAATAACTAGTAAGAGTTTCACTATGTCTATTTTCCTCAAAGTGATTTAATTATATTTGTTATTTCAACTACAGAAACTCCAGTGTTTTAATATAGCGGTAAGAGTTCGTCTTGTGATGTGTTGACGGTTAGGCACAGGTCATATATATGTTTAAACCCGCCTGCTGACAAATCTTTGGTACTATTATACACTGAGTTTCAAACAATGTGCAATTGGCCCTCGAATTAATCGTTTCACACTAATAGTAGATGGATTTTAGGATTTACATCTTCTACTTCAATTACAATGTTTTTCAAGCTGAATTACTTGCTCTCTTACTTGGATTGACTATAGCTTTTCTGCATAATTTGTAGCCCTTGGAAGTTAATATTGATGCACAACTCTTTAATTTTGGATGATTATTGCAGGTGCTTCCTCAGGAGGCTGAGTATTCCAAAGGCGATCCATATCTACCGAGAACAGAATAAACTAGCTGACAGCTTACTACCACTGAAGGAAGCTCCTCTCTAAGGCTTTTTTTGGGGATAGTCCTGCATCCATGAAAGATATTTTGAGCGTTGACAGATATCGAGTTATGTTTGCTAGGAGGGTTAATGCTCTGACATTCAGCCCATATTCGCAGAAATGGAAGCACAGCCACGCAGCATAATATGTTGGATGTGGATTAGTACGATTAGGCGATTACTGCTCATATATATATTCTGTTCTATATTTCGAATGTGAAATGTTAAAATATTTAGGTGCAATGGATGTGTTTCACCGAGGGAAAGATGAAAAACATTGTTTAATGCCATTTTAATTGTCACTCTATAATCATAATGCTATCTTTTGTGATATTTTGAAAATTTGACGTAAGTGATGGCTTGTGTGCATCCACCATGGGACCAAGTTGGTGACTGAGAACTACTAAGAACAATACACGATATTTATGTGGAAACATCCTTGCTTAAGAGAGTAAATTGTAATCCTTAACTATCAACTACTGTACTGAACAGTGAAACGGAAAAAGAAAAAAAAAGAGTAGCTGATACACTTTGTATGAAGAAGAAATTCACTTAGAGGCTCAAAATGCGAAATCCAAAATAATCATACTGATTAATCTGAAATTGAACTTTAATAAAATCAATCCAATCCGAACGAATCCAAAATTTAAACAGAAGTTCTCAAATCTAATCTGAATATGAACAATGTGTATATTTAAGGGACCATTTTCATAATTTTATCTAGAGCTGTCAATATCCACACGAACTTTGAAATTTGATGGGCCAGCGGGTTTATTTGGGCCAAATTAAGTACTAGGTTTTCTAATATAAAATTTAAGACTTTTATAATACCACAGTTGCAGTCATATTCTTCTCATGAAAAAGTGGAACTTCTAAAAAAAAATTCACATTCCACGCACCAAACTCACAAATTATTCTCAATTTTCATCAACTTCAATGCAAGACTCGAATTCGACATTCGCTAACCTTCCATCAAAACTCATCACTGAAATCTTCTCAAGGCTTCCTGTGAAATCTCTCTTGCAATACAAGTTGGTTTCAAAATACTGGTTTGATTTAATATGTAGTCCTAAATTTATCAAATCTCATTTCAGTTTATCGAATACTAACAAGGAAAACACCCATCATAGGCTTATGGTGAGAATTTTTGGGCCCCGGAACAATATCTTATGGATTGTTCTTTTAGATCTTTACTCTATGATTTTGTTATAGAGACATCTGACTTGAATATTCCCATTAAAGAACCTTATGAATTTTATCATATTTTGGGTTCGGTGAATGGATTGATTTTTTTGACTTATCTTGTCGACGACATTAAAAGAGACTTGTTTCTATGGAATTCATCGATTAGAAAGTACATGAAATTGCCTAGTTATGAAACTGGAGTAATAGATGTTATCCATTATCAGTATGGTTTTATATATGACGAGTTTCATGATGATTATAAGGTACTAGTAATTCTCTTTAATGTCGGTTTAATTCTAGTTGAGGTCAAAATATTTAGTCTAATGAGTAATTCTTGGACAAGTGTTGATAATAGTTGTCCTCCAAGTGGGTTATCTTCTAATATTTGTGGTAAGTTTGTGAACGGGAAATTTCATTGGGCTACTACTCCTTTTGGTTTTGAATATAACCCCATGAAACGCGATCGGAACATCATTTCTTTTGATTTGGCTGATGAGAAATGGGGAAAGGTAGAGAATCCCTCCTACGGGGAAGGAGATATGGTTCCACGGCTACAAATGTTGGGTAGTAATCTTTCTATCTTTTGTTATAACAAGGAAAAGTATGTATCTATTTGGGTTATGAAAGAATACGGGGTTAAAGAATCTTGGACAAAGATGTTTATCATCAATTGTGTTGATAATCCATATGTGTGTAATCTACCCTATTTCATGTCAAATAAAGGTGAAATTTTGGTTGCGTTTGCACGAAGATTCAAGATATACAATTCAAAGGATGTCTCGTTCAGTCCAAAAGTTATTAACTTTGATCATATCCTAGAGAATGTGAAAATCTATGTTGAGAATGTGGAAATCTATGTTGAAAGCCTAGTTTCTCCTTTTCCATCAGAGGAGGGCCGGACTAGTGATGCAACAAAAATACAGGCGAAAAAAGCTCAGATCAAGACGATGAAATAACAAATAGTAACTAGTAAGAGTTTAACTATGTCCATTTTCCTCGAGGTGATTTACTTATATTTGTTATTTCAACTACAAACATTGCATATGTAAACGACTTTTTTAGATCATAGTACTTTGGATTTTGTTAGTCATTTTCCCTTATATGTACTGGATTCATAAGCCATTGTTATATGCAAAATGTTTAGAAAATCGTGAATCTAACCTCATTAGCTCATATGAGAAATAGGTTTCTGTAACCTTGAAAACAGAGATGGCTGCCCAACAGCAGGGGTTTTGTTTAAACAGAGGGGCAGATGTAACATTGCAGAGTACCGGGATGATTTGAACTCAATACTTTTGATGTCGAGCGTGAATTTGTGTAAAAATCTTCTGTGTAATATTAGCAGAAATGTTTGCACAGGCACAAATGGGTGGGCAGCATAATATGTTGGACGTGGATCAGTACGTGCACTGCTCATTTATATTATGTTTTACATTTCGAATATTAGATGTTAAAATCTTTAGGTGCAACGGTTTTGTTTCACTGAGGGAGAGATGAAACCCATTGTTTAATGCATTTCAAGTGTTGATCTATTTGTCATGATATCAACTATCGATTGTGATATTCTGAAAAAAGTGATGATAGCGAAGAAATGGAAACACGAAAAGGCAGCTAATCTTGGATGACATCTCAAGATTAGCCTCGTGAAAATCTTAGCAACGTTAATAGTTTAACACTCAGCCATTGATTGATATTTGTGGTTTTACTGTTGATTTGTGGAAGCAAGGGAAGGAGGCCAAAGGGGTGTGAGCGCGCTATGTTGCGTGTCCTCATACTCTGATATGCAACCTTGGACAATTTTTAAGTCCGAGCAACATAGAGCATGTGTTTGGGAAATTCTTGTGAGTTGTATCTGTTTGAGCAAGAAAGGGTCATGGGTTTCTATGTAAAACAAAATTAAAACTTAGTAAAACTTGAGCGAGTTGAGTTATGATTCCCGTTTAGTTCATTTCAGCTTAGTCCATTTTGGCCTAAGTAACTCTTTGAGCGGGCCACTGAGTCTGCTCATTTTGACCTGCCTAATTTAAGCTCAACCCGTTCAATTTGACAGCCCTATTCACATGTGATGTGATTCTGGGAAGTGATATGTTGCTTCTTCAGTATCAAAATGCCTCATTGTATGATACTGATCTCTCCACCTAATTCAAATAGCAAAAACACAGACCATCCTATAGCCAGCCGCTTCTTTCCTAAACAATCTCTAATAAAATCTACAAAAAATTGATACTAGAATAGTTTTGGCATAAAATTAAAATTATATTATCCTGATATTGCTGACATAGAATAAGTGGAATCTCATGCAAGCAAGGAATCAAACATAGGTACTTTGAATTACAAAGCAAATCAATTACTCACGAATGTATATTTTTCGAGTTTCTCTCAATTTCAATCTTTGAATCTGATTATTTAGTTCACACATTGTATATGAAATGCCCGTGTTATCACCGAGGTTGTGGCTACCCGTTGTTGACTGTTTTAGCTATACTATCTAAAAGTAATCGTGAAAACAATTTATTGAAACTCAACATGTTGGGCCCGTGCTCGAGCACGGGCCATCAGCCATCTAATATATTTATATCTAGTATATCTATAAAAGAGAACCTTAGGCCCGTCTATGTGGCGCTACCACAAATCAAAATTCCCTTTTAATTTATTTATTTACAAAAGTATCCTTCCCTTTTCATGAAAAGTTGTGACTTTTATGAAAAGTTGCGACTTTATGAAGAGTTGCGATTTTTATGAAGGGTTGTGACCTTTCCAAAGGGTTGCAACTTTTCCAAATAGTTGTAACCTTTCCGATAAGGCATAATAAACAATTGTTCACACTACCCTTTGTTGTCTAAATAGAGGGATTTCCTCTCATTTTAAAACAATGAAAATTCCGAACCTCTTCTTCTTCTTCACAATTAAATATTTGTGTACTCTGCTCCTGTTGAGTGGCTCACTGACACTATTGCTTATGTTACAAATCCTGATATGTATTTTTACAAGTCATTAATTTATGCTTATGTTATTAAGGATAAATGATAAGATGTAATAATTTTCATTATCTTTTACATTATTAATGACTGACTGATAGGTTTTAAGTATTATTTTATAAATTTCATGATATTAAATTCCCGCGCGAAGCACGGATAATTTTACTAGTATATTACTATATAAGAAGAGTGAATAAAATTCACTCTTCTTTCGACACGTGGCACCATGGCCCACCTACTTTTATTTATCTACTAATTTTTTTTTATATAAGTAGTAGATTTAAATATATTTAAAAATAATATAAGTAATACTATACTTAGTATGCTTAAAAATAGTAAAAACTACATAAAAAGTACTACATACTATATTACAATAATTAACAATTATTTGACACTTTCAATTCTATCAATGCCATATAAATTAGGATTAAAAAGGTAACATATATATTCAAAAATAATATAAGTAATACTATACATTACAATAATTAATAGCTTAAATATTTAAAAGTTATATAAAAAATATAATTGACTCTCTAAATTCTATTGGTACCACATAAAATGGATTATATGATAAACGTATATTGTTTGAAATTGACGAAAAAGAAACTATAAATTACAATAATTAACAAAAAAAATTGTCGGCTCCAAAAAATGTATCAATTAAGAACATATATTATTTGAAATTGACGAAAAAGAAACTATAAATTACAATAATTAACAAAAAAAATTGTCGGCTCCAAAAAATGTATCAATTAAGAACATATATTATTTGAAATTGACGAAAAAGAAACTATAAATTACAATAATTAACAAAAAAAATTGTCGGCTCCAAAAAATGTATCAATTAAGAACATATATTATTTGAAATTGACGAAAAAGAAACTATAAATTACAATAATTAACAAAAAAAAATCGCTCGACTCGAACAAATCTATCAATTAATGCCACATAAATTGGGACATGGGAATCACATATATTCTTTAAAAATTAAGTTCAAAATGTACTATAAAATACAATAATTAACAACTTAATATAGTAAAGAGACATATAAAAAATAGTTAATATTTGAAATTTTGCTTGTGCCACATAAATTAGAACAAAGAGAGTAATAAATATTATTTTCAAAATTCTGTAAAAAAAGGTACTACAAATCACAATAGCTAACAATTTAAAATATTTTTAGAATCATATAAAAATTTCAATAACTTCTCAAATTTCATAATATATGACATAAGAAGAGGGAATAACCAATATATTTATAAAAATAAATGACATATAAAATGAAATGGAGAGAGTATTAGTTTTTGAAAATGGAAAAGGACAAAACACATATAAAAAACAAGTTGGTTTAACTCTCAAACATAAAAAGTAACATATGTTATTAAAAACTTTAATAAAAAGTACTATAATTTACAATAAATAATAACTTAAAATATGTACAAGACAACAAAAAGAAGACTAATTTTTGTACTGCTTCTGTCATATAAATTAGGATTGGGATGATTTTAAAATTTTAATTTTGGTTATACATTATAAAATAGCCCAAAAATTGAATGATATAATTTTTAAAAAAATACCCGAATGAATCGTCCTATCGATAACCCTAATGTTACTTCTACTCTGTTTATTTTTACTTAAATTTAGAAAGATATGCTTCATTTCTACCCTCAATCTTATCGCTACATTTATTTGCTATTTAAAATTGAAATTAAAAAGACAAATGACAAATAAGTTTCTATATTAGCTCACTTATGAGCAAAATATATTATAACAATCTTTACTATTTTTATAACAATACATAAACTATACTCCCTCCGTCCCATATTAGATGGGCACTTCCAACTTTACACGGTGATTAAGAAATCATTAATACATTGGAAGACTTCACCATTTTGCCCTTTCTTTATATCAATGCACATTGAAATGAGTTACAAAAAATACACATACAATATAGGAATGGTCATATTAATTGTAGGGGTAAAATGGAAAAGAATTAATTAATTCTATCCTAATTTAATAAGTGCTCAAATAATATGAAAAAAAATAAATTTAGTAAGATTCTCATCTAATATGGGACGGAAAGAATAACAATAAAACTTTATTAATGTTGGGCCCGGGCAGCGCCCGGGCTTTCGTTACTAGTATATATATAAGATCAGAAATAACTATTTTAAAAACAGAAAAGAAAAAGTCAAAAATACCCTTACTTTGACAAAAATGTTCTCATTAGTAGTTTATCCTCGGGAGTCTAAACATTCCACAGTACAATTTGGGGGAAATTCACTGGACAATACTGAGAATCTTCCATAATTGCAGAGCAAAACAATCGTTTCATTTCTCAAATTTTTGCTACCAAAAATGGAATCTGAAGAAGATGAAAGCACCCATCAAAACTCAAAACGGAGCAAACCCATTAATCAGTCTCAATTTCCATCAACTTCGATGCAAGATTCAACCTTTACAACCCCCAATTTGCCCGAAGAACTCATCACTGAAATCCTCAAAAGGGTTCCAGTGAAATCCCTTTTGCAGTTCAGGTGTGTTTCGAAGTCTTGGCTTGGTATAATCTCTAGCTCAGATTTTGTTAAAACCCATCTTAGTTTATCTGCTAATGACAAGGAATACAAACACCATAGGCTTATGTTAAGTTTTGTTCAACCTGAATACAATCTTAAGGACTGTTCTCTTGGTTCTTTGTTATATGGGTCTGTTACTGAGGCGTTTGATTTGGATTACCCTATGAAAAATCCAGTTAAATCTGTTTGGATTGTGGGTTCTGTTAATGGGTTGATTTGTGTTGCTATTGAGGAAAATGATTTGTTTATATGGAACCCGTCGATTAGGAAGTTCAAGAGATTGCCGGATTCTAGGCCGACATTGAGGTGTGGTTACTATTTTATGTATGGTTTTGGATATGACGAGGTTCATGATGATTATAAGGTAGTGGGTATTTTCTGTATTTTTGGTGCTGGTGGTTCGTATGATGTTGAGGTGAAGATATATGGTTTAAAGAGTGATTCTTGGAGAAACGTTGATGATTTTCAGGGTGGGGTGTTGTTGAATGATTCGGGTAAGTTTGTGAAGGGGAAGCTTCATTGGGCTACTACTGCTCGTCTTGGTGAGTATAATGGCTGGGATATCATTTCTATTGATTTGAAGGATGAGAAATGGGGAAAGATAGAGCAGCCCTGCTATGAAAAAGGGAATTTTGATTTTGTGTTGGGAGTATTGGAAGATAATCTTTCTGTGCTTTGTAATTATAACAAAACTCGGGCAGACGTATGGGTCATGAAGGATTACGGGGTTAAAGATTCTTGGGAAAAAATGTATACCATCAGTTGTCCTAATGACCCTGGGAAGTATATGTTCTCTCCACCCCTTTGCATGTCAAAAAAAGGTGAAATTTTGCTCGTGTTTGGGTCAATTTTCATGATATACAATCCCAGTGATGATTCAATCAGATATCCGGAGGTGACCAACTTTGATGCCTGTCTTGAGGCGGAAATCTACACTGAAAGCCTAATATCTCCCATTTTACAAAATGAGCCAATTCCACAACAACAATGAAGGCTGCAAAAGCTCAGATGAATGACAATCCCGACTTATGACATGTAAGAGCTCTGCTTAATACATTTTTCAACTTGTTTTGTTCTATTTGTTTCTTTTGTCAACTATAGAATAAGATATTGCATATGCAACATCATTACAATTGTGATTCATAGATATCTTGTTTGTTCTTTCTCCTTTTTGCATAATTCCATGAAACAGCTTGTCGCAACAACAATTATTTGGTTATAGTTTTTAGTGTTTACCACTTAATAGGACTTTGTTTTTCTCTTCTTGAGAAGTTCTGTAAGGTTTTTTTTACATCTAGTCAAGACAAACTAAGCATAAAGACCATCAGGGACACAGAAATCATGGCAGGGGAATCTGTGTAAACCTTGACAGGGGTATATTTTTTTTGATCCAGGGCCTACTTTACTAGTCTTTAGGTGAAACTTAATATGGATAAAAGAAAGTACGGGAATTATGGAATAGGAGTTAAAGTAGGATATACTATCCAGTTTTGGTGTTCCTCCCTGCTCCTCATAGCTTACTGCTAATTTTCTATTGTCTTCTCGTTCTGTTACATATTTGCTCAATCAAGGGCTGAATCTTCTTTCGGTTGATTTGAACAAAAGTGAGTTGGAAGGAGAAAGCAGTTGAGGAAACATATTTAGCTGTTATGATCAGTCACTAGCGTAGATTGGAGATACCAATGAACAGGAGAATGTTGAGAAATAAATTGGGATTTAAAGCTTTGTTTAAGATGGTTCTGTCTTCTAAGTTACTAATGTACAAAAACTTTTCATCTTCATTGTTTTGGATAAGAAGTTTCCCTGCTATAAAGAACTCTTTTATCTTTGTTTCTAAATAGAGCGGCTGATGTATATGCAACTGGACCTTTTTCAGAATTCTTTGGTTCTATGGTTACGTATCACCAAGTGAGACATGAATAGCCTTTTTCGATGCATCATTTCAAGGGAAACTCTTATTTCGTTACGGTATCAACTATTAGTTGTGACTTTGAAATCTGACCAAAGTTAATGTAGCCAAGCATGTGGAAACAAGGAAACATTTCTAATCCTTGTAGTAAAACAGTTTCAAGAATTTGAAACATGGATTTAGTTATTGTTGTGGTTCTATTTCTTGATTTGCATCCTCTGTTAGACTCTAAAAAGAGGGAAGAAGGGAGAAATGAGACGTAGCCAAGGTAACTTAATTGTACATTTTAGTGGAAATAATACGAAGGAAAAAGGTTAAAACGCACAAATGTTTGCATGTGGAAATTCTTGCGAGTAAGATTTGGAGGAGCTAGACCAGGGCTATACCTTTTGTGAAGTGCTCCAGGTCTGAATCAAATCACCCATTTTTGGGAAGGTCAATGTGTTGCATCCACAGCATGAGTATATATTGTGACACTTTCTTAGTTTTTATTTTCTTTTGGTATTTATAGACTATGTGTACCATTTGTGCACCACTTTCATGCGGTCTAGACTTGAAATTACTTAACTACCTTATATTTGTTCATCTTCACTATTTAGAACGTGAACCAAAGCACCTTTGACATTTCTCAAATTTTGGGAAATGGAGCTAGTCTTTTTTGCTCAAATAAGGCCAGCAACTCGTGTTTAGTACATGTTATATGTAAAATGTGCCAGAGCTAGCTCTTCATGTGTTGCTTTCTAGATCTACCCTGTTTTTTTCTTTTGTCATATGAGATGTCAATGAGGTTTTTGGTTAATTTTTCTGTATTTTGAACTTTCAGGAAGTGAAAAAGCTATGTATGGAACAACCAAACAACTAATTCACCACCTGTAACTGCGTGGAGCGCAATGAAGAAACGCGGGCTTTCCCTGTTTTTACAGTTCATTTGTGATGTACTAATGTTATTAAGCGAGACTTACCTACATTTACTGATTGTATCTCACATTGTTGGTAGTTTTAAGCTTCTCCTTCCGTTGAACGTCTGTTGTATGTATATTGATCTGTATTAGAAGATGATATGTAATGTTCATCTTCCTAAGATTCGTATTTTACTCCAATTTTTAGTTATCTTGCAATTTTGTGGTCTATATTTTACTCTCTACCCCTCGAAAGGTAAGGGTAAGGTTTGCGTACATCAATTCTACTTATGGAATTACATTGGATATATTGTTGTTACAATGTTCTATCTTTTTCACAAAAACCACATAGTTAGAAAGTCATGTTATCAGATTATCTAATTCGAGGAACACGAATCTAAATTGATCTTCAAGACTTCAACCATACACTTATTTAAGAATTAATACTAGTGAGTTTTCTTCTCTGCTTTACATAGCCAACCTAACTACTACTAATTTTGCAGGTGGCTATGACTTGCCTCCAACTCTATGCCGAGTTGGCTCTACAGACTTCTCGAGCACTTGAATTACCAGAAAGCTTACACATATCGAATAAGAGCATCAAAATGGATTACAACTTGAAAGAAGCACAGATAAGATATTGTTCGCTAATATAACAGAAGTAAGTATCTTCATGTTTTTTTCACTCATCTGCAACTTTGACAATCTTTTTGCCTATATTTTCGCCATTGAACAGTCCAATGAAAGCAGAGGGAATGCTTTCAACGCCTCGTGAGACATCTTCAATGGTCTTGAGTTTTCCACTTTTGAGGTACTCAACTGTTTTCGACAGGAACTCAGCATACACATTCATGAGATCAGCTGCTAGGAATCCTTTGATGGTAATCCTTTTGTAGATTATATCCAACATCTCTGGAGCAGCTCGTGTTGTAGCATTCGTGTACTCAGAAATAACCCCACAGACAGCTACCCTGCCGAATGAGTTCATGTTTGCTACTGCTGCTTCTAACATCCTGCCTCCCACGTTGTCGAAGTAGACATCAATCCCTTGAGGGAAACACCTTTTCAGAGCTGATTTAAGGTCAGTTTCTTGTTTATAATTGAATGCATCGTCGAATCCAAGCCTCTCCTTAAGAAAATTTACCTTTTCTTGACTACCAGCAGAGCCAACAACATAACATCCAAGTAATTTAGCATACTGTCCTACTAAATGCCCTATCGAACCTGAACCAGCAGACACGAAAACTTTCTCCCCTGGCTTCGGTTTACACACTTCGAAGAATCCACCATAGGCAGTTAGTCCACTGAATCCTAAAACTCCGACATGGTAAGACAACGGAAAGCCCATGTTAGGATCCAACTTATTCAACAACGAACCTTCCTTTACTATACTATACTCTCCCCAGGTAAGTAGCCCTGCTACCAAATCACCTTTCTTGATATCAGGTCGATGAGAGAACAAAACTCTTCCTACACCATAACTGTCAATGGAGTCACCAGGACTAATGGCAGTTGCAAAACTTATGGCTCCTTGTGATGAACTTTGGCTCTTCATTCGATTTATCTGATACGGATCGATTGACACAAACAGGTTCTTGACAACAACATCCTTAGACTCAGACTCGGTCTCAACGATAAGCGAGACGTTTTCGACTTTTATCTCAAAGTGTGGCTCTTTTGGTGCAGCATTTATGTTGGTTTTTATTGTTACATACTTGTTCTTTATTTCCATCTTTTGGCTTGGCAAAATGTTAACAAAGGGGAAGAAAAAAGTTGAGAAGAATGTAATGTGAAATGCTCATATGGCTCAATTAATTAATTTTAGGTGCTTATATTAAGTCTTTTTAGGAAAATGGCAAAATGCATAGATGCTTTTATGCCGTCTATAACGACTAAGTTTTTCACAAGCATCAAAGATTTGTCCAGTTAACAGCAGGCAGCTCTTTGTCAACATGCCTACTTGCCGACTAAGGGGCAAATTCGGTATTATCAAACATATTCATTGAAACTGACTTGTACCAATTGCTATCATGATTATTTTGAGCAACACATATATATTTATGTATTTATTCATCTGTCCTTTCTCAAAATGTACTACTACTCTCTGTCTTATGGACCCTACTATCTAGGGATGGCAGTTGGGGTTGGGCAGGGCAAGGCACACCCTTAATAGGGCAGGGCAGGGAAAGAAGTATATAGGACGGGGCAGGTAAATATTATTTATTTAAAATAAAAAAAATTACGCGGTTGAGCAAACTTATACTACTTAATTACTCATCATAGCTATACCACTCGCGACTAACATTATACATTAATTACGTGGGTTGACTTCGAGTTTGTATAATTAGTCACGTTTATACATCAAATTAATGAATTTATTATTTTAAGAGTAATAAAATGAAATTAATCAAATTATGACCAAGATATACATGTTTATGTTTTTTATTAGGGAAAATTACGCGGTGAAGTAAACTTATACTACTTAATTACTCATCATAGCTATAGTTTGCTATAATTATCACTTGCGACTAACATTATACATTAATTACGTGGGCTGACTTCGAGTTTGTATAATTAGTCACGTTTGTATATGTATAATCGCCAGAATATATAAATACACATGTATAATATACAATTATCTAACCGATATATATTTACAATTCACTTCTCTCCCACTCTCTGCCCTCTCTCGCTCGCCTCTCTTCTCTCTCTCCCAATCTCATTCGCCTCTCTCCTCCCTCTCCCAATCTCTCTCACCTCTCTCCTCTCTCCTCCCTCTCCCAATCTCGCTTGCCATATATACAAATACATATGTATAATATACAATTATCTAATCGATATACATATACATTCACCTCTTTCCTACTCTCTGCCCTCTCTCGCTCGCCTCTCTTCTCTCTCTCCCAATCTCATTCGCCTCTCTCCTCCCTCTCCCAATCTCTCTCACCTCTCTCCTCTCTCCTCCCTCTCCCAATCTCGCTTGCCATATATACAAATACAGATGTATAATATGCAATTATCTAACCGATATACATATACAATTAACCTCTCTCCCACTCTCTTCCCTCTCCCAATCTCGCTTGCCATATATACAAATACAGATGTATAATATGCAATTATCTAACCGATATACATATACAATTCACCTCTCTCCCACTCTTTGACCTCTCTCGCCCGCTTCTCTCCTCTCTCTCCCAGTCTCGCTCGCCTCTCCCCTCCCTATAACATGTAGCTACAAATTGTAATTATCAAATTATAGCTATGAAGAGTAATTATGCTATTTTTAGTGACTATATGTGAAAGTTCTTTAAAATACATAATGGGGCCATGTGCGCACCCAAAGGATAGCGACTGCAGGTTTTCCTTGTCATAAAAAAATATATACATAATGGGGCAGGGCGGTAACAAGTTGTTTTTCGGTTTTCTCGCAAATACAAAAGAGTAGAGGTATTTCTGAAATTTGGCAAGCCAAAAGTATAGCTTTTGGAATATATTCCAATGCAGCAAGTATCAAAATCACTACGCTATGAAACTGTTTGGTATGTTTGAATTATGAATCTATTTTGATATACGGTCATTAATTATGACCAGCAAATAAAGTTTTTGGTGAAAAATAATAATCTTACCTGACATATGTAAAACAATTGCAGTACTAGTGTTAAAACTTAAAAAAATTATCAAAAGAAGTTAAATGAAAATTCATTCTTCAAAGTAAAAAATATATAAGAAAAATGGAAAATAACATAAATGGGGCGAGGCAGGTCTTAGCGGGGTGGGTTAGGGCAGGGTAAATTTTTACATAATGTTAAACGGGGCAGGGTAGGGCGGGTCAAAATCTTGGTAGGTCAAGGTTTTCCCCGCCCCAATCCGCCCTAACCCGCCCTATTGCCATTCCTATGACACTATCTGCTTTTTTACAAAGTATGATCCTTAAATGTTTACTACATGTGCTTTTTATGCAACTTTTTAAATTGACTCATCCAATTTGTGTAACTATAAATAATTTCATTAGGGGTAAAATTGATATTTTAAAGTTAAATTGTTACTTAATATGAAAATATGCTATTCTTTTTTAGACTGACTAAAAAAAAAAGTAAATTATATAAATTGAGAATGAAGACTGAAGAGGCATCGATAAAGATCCACTATTTTGACTATTACTTCTTTCAGTTCGAAATCTTCAATTTGTAACTGATCAAATCTTATGATAAATATATAAATATAATAAGGAATAATGACTTTAAAAACAAGTATTAGTAGGTAACATCACACATTGTAATTTTGTGATCAAATTACTTAAATATTAAGACCAAGGAAATAAACTACGCTCATATTTATTATAATTTTTAATATTAAAGAAGATAATATAAGTATTATATTATCACAATATTTTTTTCATGTATTATCACTTTCCTTTTAAATTTGTTGTATATTTAAAAATTATATGAAAATTATCATAAATCACAACAATTAACTATATAAAATATCAAATACATATAAATCAAAATTACCTATTACCTAAAAATTATTATAAATCAAAATAACAACTTACAATGAAAAACATTTTTAATTTATTGGCTTTCTAAATTTTATCAATGTCATATAAATTAAGACACTAAATAGTAGATATTGGGCTCGTGCCGACACGGGTTCGCATATCTAGTAGTTATAGAAATGAGAAAGAAGACAATGCAAGTGGCATCCTTGCCGCTCCAAATCTAGCAGTTTGGTTACGGATTCACGTGAATCAATACCTTTTGTTCAAATTCGGTATATATATACATATCAATAATAAAAAGATTACTAAATATATTTCTGAGTTTAAGTAATAAAATATACAACTTTAGTATAAATAATTTTTACATCATTAAGTCATTTTTGTCTGTAGTAGCAAATAACATATTTTATTTTTAATGTTTTAACGAGTGAACAGTTAAAAACATATCTAAAGTATCTCAATATTTTAAGTTTCACACTTGAACTACAATCTAATGTGTGAGTATCTTATATGAACTCAACAATCAATTGTTTTCTTTTGGGATAATGCATAAGTACTCCCTAGACTATGACCGAAGTCACAGAGACACACTTAAACTTAACTAGGATCCTATTACCTCCTAAATTAATTTAAAATGGAATAAGTACACCACAAACGCTAACAAGGCATAGAGAGTGTGCACACTCTCTTGAAAGCAAGTGGTGAGTGCACAAATTGGATACATGTCATTTTTTTATTGGTAACTTTACAATTAGTTAGTACACATATTTATTTATATATATTTAATTATTTTTATTTCTTTCTTCGTAAAATATTTATTTTAATTTCTTTTCACTTTAAACTTTTTTCTAATTAATTTATTATCTTTTCACTTTTAATTATTTTAAAAAATATGTGTATTTTTTAAAATAATTTAAAAGTGTCCTTTAATTTTAACGTTTTAATTTTTTTTATGTTTTATTTGATTTTCTTCACTTATTTTGATATCCGTTCAAAATTAACTTATTTTAAATATAAGACATTTGAAAATCAAATCAAAAACGAAAAGAACAAAAGAAAAATAAAAATCAAATAAGAAAAAATAAAAAGAGAAAAAAACAATGAATGTAGGTAAAAAAAATTTTGATACAAGGTAAAAAAAATGTGTATTAATTAATTTAAATACAAGATTAAAAAATAAGATTATTTTTTAAAAAAAAAAAAATTAAAAAAAAAATATGTTTTTTTTATAAACAATTTTTAATTAAAAAAATTATATTTACACACGTGGCGGACGAGTGTGTACAAACACAACCAACTTGGGTGGTTAAAGGTGCCACATCAGCACAAAAGGTGCGGAAAAAAAAATGAGTTCAGGAGATAATAGAATTTTAGTTAAGTTTAGGTGTGTCTCTGGGATTTCAATCATAGTCTAAGAGGTACTTATGCATTATCCCTTTCCTTTTCCTACGTGAATGACAGAGGTGATAATAAGAAAAGAAAACAATTGATAATTAAGATATGTTTGATTTATAATTAGTGATTTTTTATGTAGAAAACTTGCCCACCCAATAGGTCAAATGTGAAACTCAATAAAATAAGATACTTTAAGTGGTTTTTAATGGTTGTTTGTTTTGTTTTAAACATGTCCTTGAGATTAACGAATGGCAAAATCTATGACTCTAATTGCCACGTGGCATCATTATTTAAATATGCCACTTGTAATCTTTTAATATTAATGAAACCCACTCATTTTCAATACACTGGAATTATTTTTTACCCTTTTCAGTTGTAATTATAATTATTTTTTCAATATTTTTCGAGGAAGAGAATTAATATATGACCTCTTCGAAGCTTCCACCGATACATGGTATAATATATAGTTATTTTCATACTCAAAAAATTATTCTCTTCTATGATGAAAGTCATTTTTTATGAAAAAAAATTTTCCTATCATAATTATCTTCACATGCAAGAAGTTAGAAGTCCTTTTCAATGCTGAAATGACTTCCCTTGCTTTATGGGTGTCACTTTCCCAATTATTAATCTTTAGCACTCCAAATTTCATCAAAATACCCTCTGATTTGATAGTTATTATTTTTGTAATATAAATTTTTTTGAAAAGTATTTTTCACTCACCAACAAACACCGGAAAATGACTTTTTTCACTCACCAACAAACACCGGAAAATAACTTGCATCAACCAAACACATGGTTATTATATCTGATCAACCAAAAACATATAGTACCTTGATTTTGAAAGAAGATTGAGACAAGTAGTTTCACAAGAACCTTACATTGATAATACATGTGACAATAGTTTAACTAGACAAAGCGCAAAACTACAACATAGAATGCAACATAACTAGTAAATCTCCAGAAAGAACAACACAAGCAGAGTAATTTCTTTGCTGTAAGCTAAATTACTTTATCACCAGCACGAGGTGTAGCTAGGGTCTCGATGTTAGTACCTACTTCCATGAATATCTGAGGATCTGTATGAAGCGTTCCTCGTGTTGTGCAAACTTATATCTGTACCAACCTTCACTAAACCTTCATCATCGTTCTCTTGACACAAACAAAGACGAGATATAACCCATACGACCAAAGGGACACCGGAGAAGAGAGACTATTCTTCACACCGTACTCCTTCATCACCTATAGATCCTTCCTATCTGGATAATAGTTGCAACATGCATGCAACTATTATCCAATAGAAGTTTTCATTTCCACTATTCTTCAAAGTCATAACTTTCCGAGCTAATTACATATCACCAACATTAGGCGAAGCTAGACTCTCATAGTAAGTAATCGCTTGTACTTGAAGACAATAACCCAATGAATGAATGTCCAAGGATTCATGTGAAGCATTCCTCGCGTTGTACAAACTTATATTAGTACCAAGCCTCACTAAAACTTCACCACCATTCTCCGACACAGACAAAGGCGAGACATAACCTAAACGACCAGGGGGAGCCGTGAGATTAGAAACCAACTTAGTCCACGACTCCTCCACACCATACTCCTTCATCACCCACATATCCGTCCTATCCGGCTCATAGTTGCAACAAGCAACTAAACATCCATTTAAAACACTCAACGACCAACTAGTACTCCCATTTCCACAATTAGGCAATGCCATTACCCCATACGTCTCCGTAGCCAAATCCAAAGTCATAATCTCCGAACAAGCACCAGAACCACCACCACCACCACCAGAATCGGGACAATGGCTTACCTCCCAATGAAGATATCCATTCAAACACATCCCGGATTGTGCATTAACATAACCACTATCAAACCCCTCACCCATTTTCCAAGAATCATCCTTTAAGCTATAAATCTTAACCTTACTTTCATATTTCCCCTCATTTCGCGGAAAACTAAAGATCTTAACCACCTTATAATCATCATGAACATAATCATAACCAAACCCATATCTAATATAACAATTTACAGCACATTGAACAAATGAATCTTGAAATTCCTTGTGTTTTCCAGTAACAGGGTTCCATATCATAAGTTTAAATGACATTGGGGTTAAACAGATCAACCCATTACAAGAACCCAAAAATTTTGCAGATCTAAAAGGGGTTTTTAATGGGTAATCAATTTTATCAACATTTACAGAGGAATTTTCACAATCTAGAGAGTAAACAGAGCACATTTTACCCATTAAACCAGATACTGAAGCTACTATAACAAGTCTAAGATTCACATTTTTGGATTTTTTAACAGAAAATTTGATCTGGGTATTGATGAAATATGGAGTTGAGAGTAAAGAAAGCCAATATTTTGAAACACACCTGAATTTCAAGAGAGATTTTACTGGTAACCTCAAGAGTATTTCAATGATGATTTCATCTGGTAGACGTGAAAATTGAAGCAATTCTTGAGGAATTTTTGTTTCAGCTAATTGGTTTTGAGTTTCCATTGAAGCAAGAACACTTTTAGATTGGAGATGTGGAAGAGGTGATAAGAAAGAGAGAGATATGGGGAAGTGTTTGGATAGTGAACTTTTTGGAGCTCAATGCAAGTTGGAAAGCTAGTTGGTCTAGAAATTTTCGTTCACATGGATGATTCTAAATGGATTCTTTTCAGAACTTTTTGAGTCGAGTTTATCATATTGGGTTTATCTAATATAATTTAGATCCTTATATAGTTTGAAGGTTATTACATAATAAGAAGTTTACCTAATACGTATAAAATGTTCATCATAAAGTGTTCATTGAAAATTTATACATCATAAAGTGCTCATTGAAAATATTGAGGTTATAGCGGCGTGCACGTTATCCTCCCAAGTTTCCGGAAAAAAAAAGGTGGAATGGAAATGTAAAATCTCAGCCATAAAGTTTTTTAGTACTAGTATGAGTAGGGTTCGAAAAAAGTAATGCATGCATTATCTTATTCTTACTATTTTGAGAAGAATAGTAAGACTATATCTGATAGATTCTTAGGGGTCGTTTGATAAGATGCATTACAAAAAATAACGTTATGTATTAGCTTTGTGTAGCTATACTCTATTTTGGTATTATGTTAGGTATAACTAATACATGAGAAATTATTAGTCATGCAAGAGGTTTTACTGCATATTTAGCATGGATGTAGACATAATTATCACTCAAACGTTTTCTATATCCTTTTCACTGTATTTGTGGACGGTGTTTTCTAGTAAACAAATAATTTTAATTTTTTTTTATGTAATACATATTATTTTTAATATATCTAATCAAATGGTATTTGATAGCCATATTAAATTTAGATTCACTCTTTGTCAAATTCATTTTTAAAAACAATATTTAATAAGATTATTTTTTCATAGCTCAAATTTAAAATTATTAATTAAAAATAGAGGGGTGTGGAGTAGGTGAGGAGAGAGAAATGGTGGAAGGCTTTGGATAATTGACTTTGGAATTTCCTCCCATTTTTTTGGTAAATAGTTGTAAAAGACAAGTTCTTTTTGGCCATTATAATAAAGTTTAAATTTATTTGAGTCACACAATTTTTTTCTTCTCCTTTTAATTTAATTAATTCTTTAAAAATATTATATTTATATTCTATAATAATTTTAATTTTAATTTTTGATTATTTTACGTTTAATGAAAACGATTTTTATATTTATAACTATATATAAATATTACGATACTCCTAACTGTTTGTGCTATTTTTAAAAAGTAAACGTGACAGCAACCACCCAACTGCCCCTTTTATTATTTAAATACTTACTTAAACAAAAGGTGCTATTTAATATACGAGTAGTTGAATTGTGTGAACGCATTTAAAATAGAGAAAAAAATGCGGTTAAGCAAATTTATACTATTTAATTACTTATCATGGTTATAGTTTGCTATAATTATCACTCGTGACTAACATTATACATTAATTACGTGGACTGACTTCGAATTTGTATAATTAGTCACGTTTGTATATATATAATTCGCCAGAATATACAAATACATATGTATAATATACAATTATCTAACCGATATATATATACAATTCACTTCTCTCCCACTCTCTGCCCTCTCTCCCTCACCTCTCATCTCCCTCTCACAATCTCGCTCGCCTCTCTCCTCCCTCTCCCAATCTCGCTTGCCATATATACAAATGCATATGTATAATATACAAATATCTAACCGATATACAGATACAATTCACCTTTCTCCCATTCTCTGCTCGCCTCTCTCCTCCCTCTCCCAATCTCGCTTGCCATATATACAAATACATATGTATAATATACAATTATCTAACCAATATACATATACAATTCACCTCTCTCCCACTCTTTGCTCTCTCTCGCTCGCCTCTCTCCTCACTATAACATGTAGCTATGAATTATAATTATCAAACTATAGCCATTGAGAGTAATTAGGCTATTTTCTATATGTGAAAGTTCCTCTTTAAAATATTAGTAGAAGTATGACATCTAAAAATATGAGCTGGCAATTTGTCATCTTATTTTAATTTTTTTGAGTTAATTAATAATCAAATATTCATATTTAAATACCTAACACTTTTTTGTGAGGTTAGTTGATAAAATATTATTATCAATTTACAACATGCGCGTGTATATTAATTTAATATCGGGGTGTGTTTTAAAATAAAAAAAGTGATAATTTGAATAATAACGAATAATCGAGGTATGAAATTTAAATCCCATAATTATAAATTATAAGTCATGAATTAGATCTCTTTTTTTTCTTCAAAGGTCCAGCATAGCCCTACATTGCACAGTACACAATTTCTTAAATTGTTTTTTAGCCAAACTGTCTTATTATAGGCATAAGCTAATATTAACTAAATTAAATATACTTAAAGTCAAACTTAATTGATGAAGTTTCAACATTTGGCTAAACTTTCAAGATTTTAAATGTCAAAAATAGCTAAACACTCCATCTGTTTCATATTAATTGTCCACGTTATTATAAACAGTTGTTCCAAATTACTTGTAACCCTATAATTAATAACTTTTTTAATTACTTAGAAGTGATCAAGATAATCTTTCGTCTCAGTTTATGAGATCGAAATACTGCCAAATTATCTCAATATGAATTTTATTCCTGGTAAGTTAGCAGGTAGTCGAACATTATTTTCCTTGTATTTCAGTAGTACATATTAGTATTAATTTCGTAGTTGCTTGCCTTTCGATTTCTGTTAATACATCTTGTTTGGTTAACACATTATTTTATTTATTTATTGGTTTTCTACTGTCCGGTACCCACATTGAAGCCTGACTAAATCTGGATTTGTGTCGGGAAATCCCACATTGGGGGTAAAACGCTCCCTAATAAACTCGACCCCGTACCCAAGGGATTAACACATTATTTTGATGTTGTTACTGCTCTTTTTTTCTGAATGTTATGTAGTGATTTCGTTATTATTTGATATATCTACTTTGCGTTTGTATGTTACTTTTAAAGATTGCTTTGTTACGACTTACGAGTTATTTGAGCCGAAGATTTTTTGAAAACCTTCGCCCACAATACAGAATCCTCAAGACCTTCATGGAAACTGACTTGATCTTTTGACGATTCAACAACTCCAAACGACACGTGAAGAATAAAGAGACAATCAATAGACAACTATTAAGTTTTCGTCTAAAGCATATTTTCGTCTAAACTTACATAAGATAGAGATCACACTTACTCAGAACCAATTATCTTAACCATTTTGTTGCCAATATTTTGAAAATAAGTAATGGAAAGTAAGGAACTCTAAAGATGAGATTTTTTACACCATTCTGAAATGCAATGTCAAGCTACTTATCGATCATATGGGAAACTTTATGAGAATTTCCTCAGAAAAGAGAATCATCACGCCCTCAAAAAGGACGGATACTTCTCAAATAACTACACGATTATTGATTCAGTCATCAATTGAGCATAAAATTTGTGAAACTCTCATCACTCGTTCGAGCTGTAGCAGTAGAGCTGTTCGTGGAGAAAAATGGTGGAAATTGAAGAACAGGGGACTCTGCTCCTTCGGCACGAGCGATTTTTTGAATTTTCAAGAGGGATAAGAATGAATGTGTGGTTTATAATTCAAAAAACTCGAGTTGAATGAAGTTACTGATGGGAAAATAGAATCAACTGTCACTTTTCATCGATCGAACATATCAATGAGGTGATCCAAATCGAATCAGGGGCGTATGTACATGAAGGGGAGGGGCCGCAGGGGCGGCTGGTAAGCTTTGAAAAAAAGACTTTGGCCTTAGGCCCCCAAGTTTAGGGGGCCCCATTTTTTGGTTTCTTAGGTAGGATTAAACTAAAAAAAAAAAAAACTAAGACTTTAAATTCAAACCAAATTAATGAGATGACTTGATATGACTATTACTTTTTACCTTTTTAATTGTACAAGTTATCTTCTTTTTTTTACCTTATTCTTTTTCTAATTTATTTTTATATATTCTATCCTTCTCTCTTCCTCTCTTCTATTTCTTCTCTCTTTTTCTTTTCTAATCTTATATCTCTCTTAATCAAAACTTAAGAATTTACTTGTTCTATTGATAATTTCAATTTTCAAAAAATATAGTTTATGTTTTTGATTTGAACAATTTGAAGTATATGAAAATATTTTTGGTTTTCTAGTTAGTGGGAAAAAATTGAGATCATTAGATGATGAGAATTCAAAAAAATATTGTCTTAATCTTGAATGTTCCTTAAAACATAATACTCACTCCGATATTGACGGTTTAGACTTATTTTCTGAGTTAAAAGTGTTAAGGAAAATCATACAAGTAGAAGACAATACTCTAATTGAGATACTTGATCAAATAAAAATACTTGATTCTTTTCCAAATGCTTACATTGCTTATAGAATAATGTTAACAATTCCTGCAACAGTCGCTTCAGCAGAAAGAAGTTTTTCAAAATTAAAAATAATAAAATCGAATTTAAGATCAACAATGTCTCAAGAAAGATTAAGTGGTTTGGCTATATTATCGATTGAAAAAGAATTATTAGAAGAGATTGACTACACAAAAATTAT
>NW_006239243.1:509195-516854 GCF_000226075.1 Solanum tuberosum | reverse complement strand
TTTTAACTTTTTCTTTTGACTTTTCAAAGCCCTAAACTAAAAGGTAAAAAGGAGTAAAGACATCATATTGTTCTTCTTTTGGCTTCATTCCACATTTCCACTTTGTTGTTCATGGTGAAGTAGAAGTGAGATTTGAGAACAAGTAACAAGGTATGTTATCTAAAAAAAATAATTATTTATTAATGTACTTTATTTGTTTTATATGTTTTTCTTGATTTATGAAGTGGTTCCATTATTTGATTGCTTGAATATTTAAATTTATAAGAATTTCTTGATTTCTAATAGTTATCTAATAATTGTGATTCTTTTATTAGTAAACTTGTTATTTGTGCTTATATTTTTTAAAAATTATTTTGTTTTTATAAGATTGAATAGAAGTGTGAATATTTAATTTTGTAGGTAAAATAATTCTTACAATCAATTCATCAAATCACAAATGGATAAGTTTCTCATCAAGTTACCAAAGCCAAAAGATGGCCAACCAAGTTCTAGCTCTAATCAACCATTTGTGAGTTCACAAGTTGCTCCGGAAGTTCAAAGACATACAAATTCTTTTCCACTTTCAAATATGGATAATATACTTGATTTTAAATCTCTGGAAGCAGATCCCAAAGATCGAATGCCTATTTCATCTTATTGTCATAATATTCGAAATGCGGTAAGAAGGTATTACATTCAAAAAAAGCCATGTCAACTTGTTGATCATATCTTCCCTAAAACTAAGTTTGGAGATAAAATGCGTCAATTTCGACCAACTTGGTTTAAGAGAAGATCTCAATGGTTGGAATATAGCATTAAAGCAGACACAACATTTTGTTTGTGTTGTTTTTTGTTCAAGAATGAACTTGAAAGTCGTGGAAATGCCGGAGATTCATTTACAAGAGATGGTTTTAGGTGTTGGAACAAAGCTTTAGAAAGATTCAAAAAACATGTTGGTAAGGTAAATAGTATCCATCATAAATGTTTCAATAGGATGCAAGATTTGAAAAACCAACGACAATCGATCCAATCTTCTTTTGACAAGCAAAGTGAAAAGGCAAGAAGTGATTATCGGATGCGTTTAAATGCCTCAATTGATGTAGCAAGATTTCTCTTGACATCGGGATTTCCATTTCGTGGACATGATGAAAGTGAAGGTTCCGAATATAAGGGTGCTTTTCTTGAACTTTTGAAATGGTATGGGGATAGAAGTTTTGATGTGGGAAGAGTAATATTAGGTAATGCTCCACAAAATGATATGATGATTTGTCCGACAATTCAAAAAGATATTGTGGAGGCTTGTGCTAAAGAAACAACTAAGGCTATCATTGAAGACTTGGACGGTGATTATTTTGGAATATTAGTTGATGAATCAAAGGATGTTTCTCATAAGGAGCAAATGGCTCTAATTTTGAGATATGTCAACAAAAGTGGAATGGTGATAGAGCGATTCTTGGGTATTGTCCACGTAAATGATACATCTTCTCAATCATTAAAAAAGGCAATTTATTCTTTGCTTTTGGATCACTCATTATGTACATCCAAAATACGTGGTCAAGGTTATGATGGGGCTAGTAATATGCAAGGGGAAATAAATGGTCTCAAGTCTTTGATTTACAAGATACGGCATCTGCATGTTCTATTCAATGTTTTGCTCACCAATTGCAATTGGCACTTGTAGGTCTTTCCAAAAAGAATTCGGATGTGGATAATTTTTTTTATGTTCTCACTAATATTTTGAATACTATTGGAGCTTCATTTAAACGCAGAGATTCACTTCGACAACATCAAGAAGATAAGTTGGAAGAGTTGCTTAAATTTGGAGAAGTTCATACAGGGCAAGGTTTGAATCAAGAACGTGGCCTCCAACGACCGGGTGATACTCGTTGGGGGTCTCATTTTAAAACCTTGGACAATTTCCTGATTCTTTTTTCTTCAATTGTTAATGTGCTTAAGAATATGAAACGTGATTGTCCTTATTATCTTGATAGATTTACGGCGGAAAATCTTTTGAGCAAGATTCATGAATTTGAATTTGTCTTTATGTTGCACTTGATGTTTAAGGTGTTGCTATTGACGAATGAGTTGAACAAAGTTTTACAAAAGAAAGATCAAGATATCGTTAATGCTATGGAATTGCTTGACCTTTCAAAGAACTGATTGCAATGATGAGAGAGGATGAATGGGACTCTATGATGGATGAGGTTAGCTTATTTTGTGGTAAACATGGAGTTTCAATTCCCAAAATGAATGAAGACTACTCTAATGGGAAGTCGAAGTGTAAGAGGTCCAATATTTCATATTTGCATCACTTTCGTGTGGAAGTGTTTTATGCCGTCATTGATTTGGCACTTCAAGAACTCAATAATCGTTTTGATGTGGTGACTAGTGACTTGCTCCTCGGTATGGCTAGTTTGAGTCCGGTTGATTCATTTGCTAATTTTCACAAGGATAGGATAATGAAACTAGCCGAGTACTACCCAAGTGAGTTTGGTGATAAAGAGCTTCGGGAACTCAATTTTCAACTTGATGATTTTATTGTCTATGCTCAAAAGTGTGATAGCAAGTTTCTCAACTTGAAGGGAATCAAGGATCTTGCAAAAGTGATGATAGAGACAAAACTAGATCAAACTTGGTCACTTGTGTATCTACTTGTGAAGCTAACTTTGATTATTCTTGTTGCTACCGCAAGTGTGGAAAGAGCATTCTCATCAATGAAGTACATAAAGAATGATTTGCGTAATAGGATGGATGAAGATCTTTTGAATGGTTGTTTAGTTTGCTATATAGAGCGTAGTATATTTAAAAATGTAAGTAATGATGTCATTATTGGCCGTTTTCAAAATATGAAAACTCGTCGAGGACAATTGTAAGTGAATGATGTTTTTTGCTAATATATTACTATATAAAGATTGCTACTACCTACTTGCTCGTCAACTTGTTCTCACCGTAAAATTTATATAATTGAATTAATTGTCTATTTTGAAAATAATGGTGCCCCCATGTTCTTGAGATCCTGGATACGCCTCTGAATCGAATCCTACAAGACAGTCGAAATCAAAGCCAAGGAGACAACATGTAATAGTAAAATCGAAGAATAAAATAGCACGAGGGATAAGTAATGATAACAAATAACAAAGAGTCATGTTTTCCCTTCTACTATCGAAAATAAGCTTATATACTTTTCCAACAAATATGCCTATAAAAACCACATATTATCATTAATATAAGGTAAAATACAGTTTGATGGTCAAAATTTCTAGTTCCGACGAAGATAAACTTTTCGTGAACTTCTAGTCCCACGGAATTCTCAAGTTAGCTAAACTTCCCGCGAACAAGATGGATGAATCAGTAGCAGGCGAAATTAGATTCAACATAATCTCATTCACTTCTTGTTTCCACACATTGTACTCCAAAAAATCACCATTTGTTTTCCTCCACAAGATATTCTTGTTTTCCTTCAAACATATTATATCATCCAAATACCATTCTTTGTTCTCCCCAATTCCAAAGAATGAGGGTAAAATTGGAATTTTCATGACATTAGTCCATGTCCATCGTTCTCCATCTTTCTCGAGGGAACACATCAAAAAATCCATCTCAACAAACACGGAAAGATAGAGACGATTAGCAAAATTATACAATTTCATACGATTCCCATGATATTGCAATGGGACGGGCGTTACAACAAATTTCTCATCAGCCACGAACAAAGATATAATCACAAACTTATCAAATACACTATTACCATTTTCTTGACTTGATCTAGTCGCCATCATGTTAATCGTACCATCTAATGAAACTGGATTCTCGTCAAACAAACGATAACCAGCAGGAACAGAGTCAATCTTTTTCCAAGACTCATTATTCACAGAGTATATTCCAACAATATAATGACTATCTTTTGCATTAATCTCAAATATAGCAATTATCTTATAATCATCACAACTAGAATCATACACGAACCCATACAACGTTGATTCGTACCCATATAGCATTGATACGTAATGATCAGGCTTTTGAACAGTTTTGTATTTTCGAATAGCTGGATTCCATATAAATATCGTAAAACTATACACCATACATAACAAGCCGTTACATGAACTCACCAATGGATATGAAATATCTCGAGAAATAAAATAATTTGGCGGATTAAGAGAAATAACTTTAGAATTAACACTGAGTGATGATGCACATGTTGTACCAATATTGAACGCTAACATGTTATATTCCAAACAAGGAGACGTAGTTATTTTTGACGAAATTAAGAGGATTTTTTGACGATTAATATCGGACGATGAATCGTCTATATGCAACTTGATGAAATTGGGATCGTTGATAATTGAACACCATGATTTTTGTACAATTTTGAAACGTTGAAGAGATTCAACAGGGAGTTTTGAGAGGATGCAAGTAATTACATCATCTCCCAAATTAAGACTCATTGGTCTTTATGTTTACTTAGGGTTTTAGTTTTTTTTTTTTTTAAAAAAATAAAAATAAATATATATATATAGGCCTCATGACGACTTATAAAATTAATTTAAATTTGGAAAATTTTAAAGTTTTAATGTGTTCTAATTAATATAAATAACGTTATTCTTTCCATATAGTATTTTCTATTTTTGTATAGTTTTCAAAGTATTATATTTAATTGTATTCGAGTTGAATTAGGATTAGATTCTTAGTTGATGTCACTTGTGTTAAGGAGAACGGAAACATATTATGGAGAATGGATGATGGTCGATTTATTGAGTACAATGTGCGGAAAAATGATTACACTGAATTTAAAGTGAAAAAAGTTCCATTGGGAGTTGAAATAGGACCTTTATATGTTGAAAGTTTAGTTTCTTTGAAGATTCCGTGGGATTAATTAGAAATATTAGATTTACTTTTCTTCGGCCGTATGGTTAAAATAGTGATTTCTATTTTCTAGTATTATTGCCTTTCAATTTTCATTCATCTATTATGTAATAGTTGTTTCCCATCTTATATTTGGATGAATATATATATATATATATAGACGACTTTATTGATGCGTTATTGTTTAGCACAAGTAAGATGACTAACAAATGTCATGTAACAAGTATTGAGTATGATTTGCGGAAAGTACAACAAAGTCATGAAATTTGCACTATATTAACATGCATGTTCGTGAGCAGAAACGAATATAGAATGTATTACATGTGTTTAAGCGAATTTAATGTCTTTTGCTCAAATTGTCGGAAAGTTGTTTTAGATTAAAAACACGTTCATGTATTTTTTTTTAGAGGGATGAGATTTGGTTTGATCTATTCTTTAATATATTATGTTTCCATTAATAACAATATTGGAAAATAGAAAAGTTAGAAGTTAGCTATACTTTAATTATAACTTCTTGATATTGACTTATTGAGTATGGTTTTGTTGTCCAACATATATTTTTTATATGCTTATTTTTATTATATGTTGGTACAAAGAATTGATCTTTTTTTTTTTGTTATTAACTTATATGTGAGATTTCTTAAATAATTTATGTGTAAAATGTAAGAAAAAATGGTTATTTTTTTATTTAGTATATGAAAAATTTATTGTAAGACCAATACCAAGGAAATATGAAATAAGAATGGTAAATAATTCTATTTTCGATAAATAAAAAACAGAATCCTAAACTAAGTTGGTAAAATAAATGTAGAGTCCTAATAGTCTTATACTATTACATTTAATAATTATATTTTATAAAAAAAAATACAAATAATTGAGAACTCTTGTGAGTAGGTGTGCATTCAATAATGCGGAATTTGCCTATTGATATTGTCAATTCCATTCTCTTATATCTTCCAGTCAAATCTCTTTTACGGTTCAAAATTACCTGCAAATCATGGTGTTGTTTCATCGATGATAGTTACTTCATCAATTCTCATCTACTGATATCGACAGTCAAAAAAATATTATTTTTTGACATTGTTGAAGGAAAAAAAATCAATTAAAGTCGGATCAATTAGTAGTGATTCCAAAGTTGTATTGTTGGACGAGCTCAATCTCCCAGGATTCGATAGTATATATTTTTTCATGCGGTGGCTTGGTCTTTATTACGTATCGTGAAAGCAAAAATATTATGATATTATGGAATCGAAAATATAAACTCATTCCAAAGTTGCAAAAGAAGGATTGTTTTCATGTATGGACAATTTATGGTTTTGCCTATGATGTTGTGGCTGAGGATTATGTGTTGATAAAATTGTGAACAAGAATATTGTTGAAATATACTCAATTAAAAATCAATCATGAAAAACAATTCCCAATATTTTTTCCGTTTGTGTTGATTAGAAACTGCAAACCAGTTTCATTACGTTAGGGCTTTCAAAAGGAATATACTGAATTTGAAGTGAAAGAAATTCCACCTTCATTAAAATTAGGACCTTTGTATGTTGAAAGTTTAGCTTCTTTGAAGATTCCATGGGATTAATTAGAAATTTCAAGCTGACTTTTCTTAGGCCTTATAGTTAAAATAGTGATTTCTAGTATTATTGCCTTTCAATTTTCATTCATCTATTATGTAATACTTGTTTCTCATCTTATATATATACGACTTTATTGATGCTAATTAATGAATGTCATGGAAAAAGCATTAGATCCGGCTCCTCTCCATTTTCCTCAAGTTCTAATCTGGATTAATAACATATGGCATAGATTAGAATATATCCCTAACCATGGTTTAGATAATAAATATATTATTATATCAATTAAAAATAGTCCTATTATTTTCTCCCATTTTCTCCTCATTCCCTCCGAATCCGATCGTTTCTTTCTTTTCTCCTCATGATGTTATTCCAGGTTTTCCCGTCTTTTTCGAGTGTCCAAATTGATATTTCCTCATAAATAATCGTCATAACACATACGCGATCACCCCAAGCACATTATTTCATAAGTTCCCCACATTTACTTGGCACGGGTGTTATAATAAATTTTTCATCGGCTAGGTGGAAAGATATTAAAAATTTTAATATGGTTGAGGCCCAACCAATAATAGCTGTGTGAGGCTCTATTCAATTTTTGACACTTGGATTTATGGGCCCCATTTTAACACCACACACTCTCTCATCTTATTTTTACCCAAATTCCCCCCTTTTCCCTCCAAAACATTTTAGCTCCTTGTTCAATATTCCTCTCTTTTTCACCGTTTTTTTTTAATTCTTTGTGCTCTTTATTAATTAGTAACTTGATTAGCTCTTTCTTTCCCATTAATCATTTATGTCCCTCAACTAAATCAATTTAAAAATTGTCACCTCTCAACCAATTCAACTAAATATAATTATTCCTCGTAGCCTTGGAAAAACAATCTTTAAATTTTATTTTACATCTCAAAAAATTGAATCAAATTCCTAGGATACCTTTAAAAGATAAATTTTGAATGAGAAATTCACACACACTTTATATTTGTATTAAGAAGTATTCACTGAATATCGAAAATCAAACTAAATAAAAATTAGCCAAATTGAATATTTCTTTTATGTCACGCCCCGAGCCTACACCCTGGGCGGGACTGGCACTCGGAGACCATTGCTGGCCCCCAAGCGAACCCTTGGCCTGGCTTTCTTAACTCAGCGGAAACTTAACTCAACAGAATAACTCAATGCCATGCAAAGACATAAATAACTTAACTGACGAAATCAAGCCAAAAAGGCAACTCTAGTCTCG
>NW_006239243.1:481546-507387 GCF_000226075.1 Solanum tuberosum | reverse complement strand
GGTGGCGTTGGAAAGATCATTCCACAAGCTTCACAACCATAACTGGAACTACTCCTAACTCATCCTGAGCTGGAAGTTACGACTGCTCAAAGTTGGCCAAAAAGCACTGATTTCCACACTTAGCCAATTTTCCAAATTTTTTTCAAATCCTTTCCAAAAATGAAAAATTTCAAATTCTAAGCCTCTTCTTAGCTATTTCAAATTGTCGGATGTTACATTTTACTTCAATTTATTTTTAAAAAATTTGACATAATCAGTTTTGGTTTCAAAGTAAAAATAAATTGAAAAATCACCAAACAGATTATAAAATTATCTCCCTCTTTAAATATATATATATATAGAGAGAGAGAGAGAGAGAAAGAGAATGTGTATGTTGTGTAAAATTAAATTTTTACTCTTTTTATTTGTAATCTAGTTACCTTTTTATAAATTTAATTCTATTTTTTCACTTTCTAGTTTGATTTGTAATTTTATTATGATGATTTTAAAAATTGATTTTATGTTCAAAATCACTTGTTTTTAGTCCTTTAATTATTCATTCTTAGTTAATTCAACTGTCATCAATCAGAACTAATTTTTTTTTAAAAAATTATACCCAAAAAAAGTTCACCAGTGAGTAAATGAGAGCATACCGATAAGTATTCTAAAATCACTCTTTTTCAAAAAATTTTAGAAATATTTTGTACTTGGTGTTGCACTTATGATTGAAATTTAAGTTAAAAGTCTAAAAAAAATCAACCAAAAAAATATATAAATCAAGAAAAGAAGAGTATAATTTTAATGAAGTTTAATTTTTTAATCATATTAGCAATCACGGAAAAAAGGCTAAAACTTGAATTGATATTAATTTACATATTTCTATTTGACTTTTGGAAAATAAAATTTAAGACTATTAAAAAAAGAGAGAGGTAAAATACTTATTATGAGGAAAAGGGAGGAATTTGAAAAAATGAAGGTGAGAGAGTGTGTGGTGTTAAAATGGGGCCACAAATCCAAGTGTCAAAAATTGAATGGAGTCTCACACAACTATTGTTGGTTGGGTCTCAACCATATTAAAATTTTTCGAAAGATATAACCATTTGTTCAGATTTAGATGAAACTGTACTCAGGTGAATGACATTGTTTAATGAAACTGGATCATCGTTTACGTACAACGAAAAATCACTAGGAAGGGGAAAAATTCTAGTAAGACGACTTTATTGATGCGTTATTGTTTAGCACAAGTAAGACGACTAACAAATGTCATGTAACAAGTATTGAGTATGATTTGCGGAAAGTATAACAAAGTCATGAAATGTGCACTATATTAACATGTTCATGAGCAGAGACGAATATAGAATGTGTTACATGTGATTAAGTGAATTCAACGTCTTTTGCTCAAATTGTCAAAAAGTTGTTTTAGATTAAAAACACGTTCATGTAATTTTTTTTTAGAGGGATGAGATTTGGTTTGATCTATTCTTTAATATATTATGTTTCCATTAATAACAATATTGGAAAATAGAAAAGTTAGAAGTTAGCTTATACTTTAATTATAATTTCTTGATATTGAGTTTGGTTTTGTTGTCCAACATATATATTTTTTTATATGCTTATTTTTATTATATGTTGGTACAAAGAATTGATCTTTTTTTTTGTTATTAACTTATATGTGAGATTTCTTAAATAATTTGTGTAAAATATTTTTTACTGTAAGAAAAAATGGTTGTTTTTTTATTTAGTATATGAAAAATTTATTGTAAGACCAATACCAAGGAAATATGAAATAAGAATGGTAAATAATTCTATTTTCGATAAATAAAAAACAGAATCCTAAACTAAGTTGGTAAAATAAATGTAGAGTCCTAATAGTCTTATACTATTACATTTAATAATTATATTTTATAAAATACAAATAATTGAGAACTCTTGTGAGTAGGTGTGCATTCAATAATGCGGAATTTGCCTATTGATATTGTCAATTCCATTCTCTTATATCTTCCTGTCAAATCTCTTTTACGGTTCAAAATTACCTGTGTTGTTTCATCGATGATCGTTACTTCATCAATTCCCATCTACATAGATCATCTACTGATATCGACCGTCAAAAAAATTTATTTTTTGACATTGTTGAAGGAAAAAAATCAATTAAAGTCGTATCAATTGAAGGATCAATTAGTAGTGATTCCAAAGTTGTATTGTTGGACGAGCTCAATCTCCCAGGATTCGATAGTATATATTTTTTTCAAGTGCTTTCATGCGGTGGCTTGGTCTTTATTACGTATCGTGAAAGCAAAAATATTATGATATTATGGAATCGAAAATATAAACTCATTCCAAAGTTGCAAAAGAAGGATTGTTTTCATGTATGGACAATTTATGGTTTTGCCTATGATGTTGTGGCTGAGGATTACAAGGTCTTATGTGTTGATAAAATTGCGAACAAGAATATTGTTGAAATATACTCAATTAAAAATCAATCATGGAAAACAATTCCCAATATTTTTTCCGTTTGTGATGATTTTGTGTTGATTAGAAACTGCAAATCAGTTTCATTAAACGGTGTCATTTACTTTAGGGCTTTCAAAAGGAAGAATCTGATCAATTATATTGTGTCTTTCCATCTAGTAGATGAAAAATTTATTGTAACGCCAATGCCATATAAATGCGGGGATCGCTTGGTTTTACATGTTTTTGGCAATCAGTTTGTGTTATGGCGATTTTTGACAAGGAAATTTCAATTTGGTCACTCGAAAAAGACTGGAAATCATGGAATAACATCACGAGGTTTTCTATTTTAGGAATGCTTGGTTACTACGGAAGTCATGTCATATGTGTTAAGGAGAACGGAAACATATTATGTAGAATAGATGGTGGTCGATTTATTGAGTACAATGTGTCGAAAAATGAGTATACTAAATTTGAAGTAAAAGAATTTCCAAGGTCAGTCAAAATAGGACCTTTGTATGTTGAGAGTTTAGTTTCTTTGAAGATTCCATGGGATTAATTAGAAATTCAATTTTCATTCATCTATTATGTAATAGTTGTTTATCATCTTTATTGATGCTAATGAATGTCATGGAAAAAGTATTGAGTATGATTTGCAGAAAGTATAACCGAGTCATGAAATTTGCACTATACTAACATGTTCGTGAGCATAATTGACGACAAACTAAATTACTATTGTATTATATTGACTTGTGAGTTCGTGGTAGAACTGATAAACTCTAAATCCTGAATCCTTATCATATTGGACGAAACTCAATGCCTTCGATTATAAGACCAACTTTAGCATGAAAAGGCCTAGAATCCAACAATCTTGCTTCAACATCACCATTATCGTCACCTGATTCACCATTGTAAAACTTTCCAATTTCTACTTCAAGCCATCCATCAGTTCTTTTTTCTGGTAACTTTCCTTTCAAATTCCTCGGCGCTCTTGCTGCCAGTATAACAATAGTAGCTCGTTCTTCAGCCTCGTCTTCGTTCTCTTGACTAACAAATCTAACCATTGCATTTGTCAATTCAAGGCCATGGTACCTCGAGTTCCAATCTTGCCTCGGATATCTAGTAAATCGACGTTATTGAGTAATGCTACCTCTGGAAATCTATAGTCAAATACAAAAAAAATCACCTCAAAAAAACTCCGGATTTTTGTATACTACTCCCTTCATTTCAACCTATGTGACAGTGTTTGATTGAACACATAAAAATGTAAACATGATTCATCTTAATACAAAACTCATTTTGATTCGCCCAAATTTATCGTAACAAAACAGAGTAATTAATACCTTGAATCTGCATCAAATGTGTGTTCCCAGAATAATTCAGTGTCTGAAAAAGAAATTGTCAATTGTCTTGAAGACAATAGATAACATTTCTTCCCATTTGTTTTGTCAAGCCAAAAACTCTGCTAATTAAAAAAATAAGTAGAAGTCAAATGGATATTTTCTGTCGTGTCTAGGTAAACACCGTCAAATAAATTGAGAAAGAGGGAGTAAGCATCTTATGATATACTTCAACTTTGCGATTTAGAGTTGATATACCTCTTGTTACAATAGTGGCTCACATGTGCCCCTACTGTTATAACGAGAGGAATATTAGTTCTAAATCACAAAATTGAGGGTATATCAGGACTTTTTCTGTTATTTCTGAACAAAGAAGTATGATATTCTCATTGTAAGAAGTAAAAATTCAACTAGAAAATTACCATTTTACCCTCATCGAGAAGGATAGGAGACTCAGAGAGTCTAAAGTAAAGGTCCTCTTTGTTGTCAAAAAGTATTGGAGAAACTGATCTGGAAACTATATTTTGATGATCGGACGGTAGAAATTTATCCCATACGATATCAGATTCCGCTGCAGCTTTGAATCCTCTCGATATAACCGATGATCTAATGGTGTCTACCGGAGTTGTGAATGAAATTATCTCCGATATGCAGCCCTCCGGCAACATTGTAAAAGGATTCATTGCCTATATTGCGTTGTTAAAGAAGATGAAGATGAAGATGAAGACGAAGAAGAAGAAATAATAATGTGAGGCTGATAAGTGATGAATTCTGGTCAGGATAAGTCAGTTGACAAGTGACCACTTTAACATGGTCCACTTTTAGTCAATAACATTATTTAGACTATTTTTTTCCCTCTTCTCGTCAGGTATTTGATATCAGTATTGAGGCTCGACTAGTTCAAATTCACATTACGTAAGGCCTATTAAAGAAGAAAGTTGTACTCTCCTTTGGAATTTTTAGCCAATCTCACAAAGTGATAATCATGAGCCTTTTTTTCCCCGAGTTTAAATTATATACACTATTAATTGGCGTTTGTCCATAGGTTAATCCAAATATTCTTCATTTTGTTTGAATTCGTGGATATAGAGTTGTATTTGGTTATAGTTCTTGCAAAGTATATTTAGAATAATATTCATATTTGAATGTACTTTTCCTTAAAAAAAACATGAAAAAAAAACAAAATATGCTCTAATAGACTTATAATATCACATAATGGGTAGTCGCATATTGTCATAGATTAGATTACATATACGAGCTACTACATAGTCTTACGCTTGTCAATTTTTAATACAAAGATACATTACTACAAAAAAATCAACAACGTCTAATACTGGTTGTTCTTTACGAGAAGATGAAGCAGCATTGTTAACTCCGTTGTTGGTTGGTAGCTAATATAACCAACCATCAAAAAGTGAATTGAAAAACAGGTTATAAGTTGTTTACTAAAATTTGAAGTACAACTTCAAGTTAAATTCGAAATTTTCAAATAAAGTGCTCCCAACATAGACAATACTTTGAAGCAACCATTAAATAAAATTGTATATATATTTCCACAAAAAAATTATGATTACACATCTTATACAACAAAACTGGGAATTCAGAAAGATAACATATTCAGTAATCTAAAAGTTCATAACCTTATTCAAGTATATTAACACAAACTATATAAACACACTTTTCTATCTTTTCTGGAAATTGAATGCTTTGATACCTAAAGCAAATGTGAAGGCGAAAACAACAGCAAATGCAACGATCACACCAGCAACAACTCCGAGAAAATCATGTTTAATTCCGTAGTCATTTCTCAAGTATTCTTCCACAGTTTGACCATTAACAATATCTTGGAGGTCTCCAAATTGCGATGCAACCAAACCATACAACGTCCATGCAACAGGGCACCCCCAGTAGTACCATCTCCACCATATCGGAATACGCTGTTTTTAGTCCAAAAGAAGGGGGCAAATGATCAATTTTATTTATTGTATGTTTTTTGTACTTGAAGAAAAAAGTTGAAATATGTTTAAGAACTTACAGGTCGTGGAACGATGAATCCTGAGAAGAGATTCCATACTGTATAGAAGAATCCAGCGACAATTGAAGCAACGTTTTGATTCGGGGTAATAGCCACGGTCATCATGCCAAAGAAGGTGAAGTATAGGAAAGTGAAGAACATGAAGAAGAAGTACCAAAAGAATTTTGCTACGGTCCATTCGAATCCAATCATAGAATAGACAATGAGACCATAGACAACAGATTGTACAAATACATATGGAATTTCAATAAAAACCTGCACGAAAAACATTTAAGTTTTCGTAAATAATGTGAATGATTTGAACTTTTAAGACGAAAAATTGCCACTGTGTCTAGCTACTTACTTGTGCAAAGGCATATGGTATGGCAGAGTACATCCCGGCAGCTTTTTCTCTGTAGAATACAGTACGTTCAACCGATACAACAGGCTGAACTGATGATGCATTTTGTACACCGAGGAAGAGAACAGCAGCGTACATAGATCCCATCGCGTTGGTTAGATCTTGAGGCCTACTCCTGTAATTGAAACAACAAAATAAAATGAGACATTTTAGCATTTATAAGAATTATAAGTTGGCAGTTTGGCTTCTTATTTCATTTTTCGTGTTATAGTACTTACACTTTGGTACCGAGATCCCAGAACATTGACCCGAATATGAGTGCTATGAAGGTAGTGAAGAGAAATCTGACTGCAGTGTATGCCGGATTACGCCAATATGACCAGCGTTGCTTCCACAAACAAGCCATACATTGGACCCAAAATGGCTGTGAGAATTGGTTTTCAAAATGCAGGTCACTTGTACCAGGTCGTGGCACACTTAGTTCCGTAATCAAGGCTTTGTTCCTCCTGCAGAGGTCTGAGTTCTTGTATAAGTCGGTGAAATCGACCCCTAATGACATTTCTTGAGATGAGGATGTGACTTCTAACATCCAAGTTGCTGGATTGTAACCTTCCTCTATTTTTCCAACACCGGGCATGGACTGAATTCACGGTGAAAATAAGCTCGATCAGTACTTGATTATATAAAATGATCAGTAAAAGGAGCATACTTTTCCAATTTCCAAAGAAAACTAACTTACCTCGAAATATTTTATCAAATGGCATGATTCGCGACCTAATGGACCAACGTATATCTCTTGTCCTCCTCGTTTCATAAGAAACAACTGTAATGACATGTTCGTATTAGTATCTTGATATCTAGAGGGAAGGCATAAGGCGAATTAGCAATAGATGCAAAAGGTGTTTCGTCTTACCTCATCAAAAGCCTCGAAAATGTCAATGCTAGGCTGATGAATGGTACAAACAACGGTTCTTCCTGTATCGACAGTGTTCCTAACAGCTCTCATCACAATTGCAGCAGCTCTTGCATCCAACCCTGAAGTTGGTTCATCCATAAAAATAATCGAGGGGTTTGCTACTAGTTCAACTGCAATCGTCAACCTTTTACGTTGCTCAGTTGACAGACCATTGACTCCTGGCAACCCGACTAATGCTGATCTTAGTGGTGTAAGCTCAACAAGATCCATAACTTCCTCAACAAACATCTGAAATGGGATAACGGGTATAAGATGACCAGTAAGATAAATTCTCATTATGGAAGGAAAGGGAATGATGTAAGGTGAACTTACCATTCTTTTGTGTTCATCGACGTCTTGAGGTAAACGCAGCCAAGCTGAGTAAACCAAGGACTCGTAAACTGTAACATAAGGTGAATGGATGTCATTCTGTTCACAGTATCCAGAAATACGTGCAAACGTTTCTTGCTTCTTGGGATATCCAGAAATCTTGATGCTCCCGTCAATGTAACCTCCGGTTTTCCTTCCAGCCAATACATCCATCAACGTTGTTTTACCGGCCCCACTAACTCCCATCAAAGCTGTGAGAACACCTGGTCTGAAAGCTCCACTCACACCCTTCAAAAGTACTAATCTATTGTCACTGCTACCTTGCTCTCTCATTTCCTGCAAATTGTCAAAAAATCGAGTCACATTTCGATTAAAGGAAAGTTGCAGCACCGGTTTTTAATGACTATAAATTCTTGGTTGCTCACCGGAGGCATGTCAACGGAGTATACAACTTCATCAAAGGTGATGGACTGGGGTTCAAATGGAAGAACCATGCCCTTCTTCTTATTCTGATTCTCACCGACAGAATCTCCTTCCGCTGTGCTAGTTATCTGGGGCGATGATCCACTACTTTCGTTGTTCTCACCCTCTTCTGAAATCGTAGCTTGTGGCTTTCCAAATGCTGCAGATACTCATTCCATGTTAGTACATGTCATCTTTTTATTTATGGATATATCAATGAAGAAACTCAAGATACTCACGGTTAAGATAAGCGAGAGCAAGACTGTAGGCGATGTTAAACAGAATTGTGAATCCAGCAAGTGCCCCTATACCTATCCAGTACCAATATGCATCGGGAAAGAACCCTCGTGATCTCACCACCGAAGGTCCAAGTGGCTCAGTTCCATTTGGGGCAGTCTGTTTCAGTGAGAGTTCATTTCAGCATTCATAGGTGAAAAAAAAATTACAGGCCGCGTTATGTACACAAACTTACATGTTTCCACTTTTCCCCATCAAACTCATTCACAAGAATTGCATTCACCGAGAACATGAGTGGTGACGTCCAGTATCCCCAAATCCACCAGTCCTTCACGTCAGCTACACCGTTCGGAGAAAAGAGAAAAGTAAGCATTTGAACAACACAAGAGCTACTATAAACACTTAAGGCACAAAACTTACTTCGTGCAAGGGCGAAACCACCCAATGCAAATTGTAAAAGCAGAGCACATGCTCCAAATGTGCTAGCAACTCCCATGGTCCTTCCAACTGCTGCGATAAATCGGAACAAGCCAGATGCCATCTGGTTTACTAGTACGAGTAGCAAAAATTGTTTGAAAAATCTGCACAAACAACAGCAGATCAATAACCACAGGAGAAATGATATTTGTGATGATATGACAACGATTACACCATACAGTCTTTCGTCCCATACCTTCCAACATTAGGATCAAATCCGATGACATAATAGGTGAGGACCGTCCACATCCCAACTTCAAGAAGAGTTACTGGGATTTTTAGGATCCATGAAGGAATTGCATATGCCCATGAAGGATAAAAGAGAAAGTCCCTTTGCTTATAGAAAACCGGAAGCTTGTAGAGCGTCAAAGGGAGCTCAGACAAACCATTAAACATAAGCATAACAACCGTAAAAAAGAGAGCACCAGTGTATATTCCTCCATCTGTCTCAGTATCCCGAGGCATTTCAGTTCGAAAAAATATGGTCATTGTCATAAGTGCAATGACCATGAGCTGAAAAAAAACAAAGAGAGGATTAGTAAATTTCACATGGATATGACAAGACTATGACATATATCGATATAACGAATAGACCAAGTAGTTCACCTGAAAGAATTTGAAGATGTAAACAAACGAGTTCCGCTGCATTAGCAAGAATTCTCTTTCAGTGCAAACCTTCAAAAGCTGTTTCTTTCCGATACCGTACTTTTCAGTAGTCAAAGCGGCAGGGTGGCTTTTGCTCTTGTCAAATGCAGTTGAAAGCTCATTGCTTACTTTTCTCCCAACATGGAAAGACTGATAAGCCTCAGCAAATTCTTTCGATGTGATAAATCTGTAAGGCTCATCCCTCCTTACCCAATATTGCTGTTGATCCTTCTTAGATGTCACCTGCAAGAAATTCGAAACATTCCACGTTAGAACTTAGAACCGAACACTGCATCAATGCTTCGAAAACTTTATCATCCTTGTTTCTTATAAAACATACTTCTTGCAAGAAATCAGCCACGCCTTTTCTGTCAGGGCATTTGAATCCCATGGATTCAAAGAACTCGAGCACGTCCTCTCGTGGACCCTGATAAACAATGTAGCCATCTGATAACAGAATGATATCATCAAACAAGTTGTAAGTCTCGGGAGCAGGCTGCAAGAGAGAAATCAGAGCTGTTCCTTTCAAGATTTGAACAGATTGCTTTAGGGAATTCACAATGGAGTAAGTTGTGGAACTGTCAAGTCCAGTTGAAATTTCATCCATGAAAAGGGCTTTAGACGGTCCGACAATCATTTCACCAGTAGTGACACGCTTCTTCTGTCCTCCCGAAATACCCCTTATCATTTGATCTCCCACCATAGTATCCGCGCAAATATCAAGTCCCAGAATCTGAAAAATGGAATTTACAGACAAATGAATAACTTATCTATCGACCTTTGAATAGCTCGAACATATGAAAAATGATTGGGAAATAAAAGTTACCTTAAGAACATAATCTGTAATCACTTTGGATTCTTGTCCTTCTGTTGATACAGCCTACATTTCCATTCAACAATATAATATTAATTATTCGATTATAGCTCAAACATACATCAGTTAAAAGAAATCGAAATTGTTTCCAGTCTTACCTTCATGAACATGTCAATATCAACATCCGGTTTGATATTAGCTGCTTTCTCTCTTCTCGATAGTTCAGCCAACATTTCTAAAACATAATTCAAGAAAATTAGTCAATAATTGATCAATAACGCGAACAAAAACTAATTAAACAAAACTAGAAAAATGGAACTAACCATAACGCGAACCAACTCCTTGACATCTTGCGGAGAACTCCAAAGTTTCTCTGACAGTCATTTCTCCAATATGCAAATCATGCTGGCTAATATAGGCCGCTGTTCTTTCTGGCACAAATTCATGTAATTCATGTCCGTTATACGTCACCTTTCCAGTAACCTGATTTCATCATAACATTATAAACTTTAGTCTTACATATATTCAAATCTAAAATTATAAGTTGTTTCAAAATTCTTACCCTTAGATCAGAATCAAGTTTTCCAGCCAAAGCAAGTAACAAAGTTGTTTTTCCAGAACCAGGAGGTCCTAAAAGCAGAGTCATTCGACAGGGCTTGACGTAGCCACTAACATCCTTGAGAATTGTAACTGAACGTTTTTTCGATGGAAAGATGTGAATTGAATCCAATAAACTCTTTATAAGCCAACAAAGAACAAAAAAAAGATGTTAGCTTTTCAGAACACCTTTTAAATCACACTATAATCACTGTTATCATTTCCCTTTTCAACTAATGGAAACGATTAGCACCACAAATCGCCTGATTTTAACGAAAAAAGGATACAAATGACCTTTTCACATTGTTCTTGAGGTATATTTGAACTTATATTTCACCTTCAACTATAATTCTACCATACTAAGAAATCATCAGGTGAAAGTAGACAACTTTTAAGATTGTAAGAGTTGCCAGCAATTCAGGTTGATTTCTCAGATGGTCACTCAACTAACAGTTATTAACTCAGAAAGTCACCTAAGTGATTTTACGAAATAATAACTATAAGTTGAGTGAGTATCTGAGAAATCAACTCCATCAATTCAAGAATCATACGATTCTTGAATCAAACTACCATTTTTTTCATTTGAGCAAACACTAAAACATGAGTACTTCTTCTAGAGGTGATAATATAGAATTATACACAATATAAATCAAATATTTTTTGGGAATTTACCTCAATGAAGTTAGAAATGAAGTTTGTAAAAGTAGGCAAAGCTCTGCTTCCAACATATGCATCTGCCTCAATATTCAAATGCTCAAATCTCACTTCTATTGATGGAAAATCAATCCCAACCCTGTTTTTTTTTTATCAGAAAAAAAATAAATTACAAAACTTAGCACCAAACTAGATAAGCAAGAAAAAACAACTCAACTATAGAATATTCTATTTTATTACTCATATACATCGACAGTATAAAGAATCTTTTCCATTATCAGTGTATTTTAACATGTCAAAATAGGTAATTATGTCTTATTTTCTAGATTATCAATACTCTCTGTCTCAATTTATACAAAGCGTTTTGACTCAACATGTAGTCAAGAAAGAAAATAAAAATAAATACTTTCTTAAACTTGTAATTTAAAATAAATTATAAATATTTGTGCGATGAATATAAACTATCTCATAACTTATATCTAAATGTAGGAAAAGTATCATTATTTCTAAAACATAATAAAAAGCAAAATGCATCACATAAATTAAAACAAAAAGAATACTACTTTCATATATTTTCCCTATTTCAATTTTTAAACCATAGTTAATTAAGTGCACTTGAGTAAAAGAATCTCTTAATTAATCAATACTTTCTTAATCACAATACAAAATGAAAACTGGACAAGCAAAAGCAAGCATCAAGTAAGTATCAATAACTATCTTTTACCTAATCTGATCGTGTAAAAATTCTTTATACTGTCAGCGTATATAAAAGTTTTAAATTCAAATTGAAAAACAAATACCTGTCAATCCTATTCTTGAGTTTCAACAAGAATTTTTCATTATCTTCATCAGCAACTTTAACAAGTCTTTCAAGTAAATTCTTTCTTTGTTGAACACCAAGATCATCAACATCAACTTCAGCAGCAACACCTTGTGATCCAAATAATATACCTTTTCTTAATCTATCATAAGTTGGTAATTTTTCAAGTGCTGCCCATTTTAATGCCTCTTCATCGTCTTCGTCTCGATTTGATCTTGAAAATACTTCAACTCCATTATTTCTCCATATTGAATTACTATTTTCTCTCATACTACCTCTCATGCTTCCTCTTATACTGCGACCACGCAAATTACTTAAATCTGATGGCTCCATATTGGAACAAAATTAAAAAAGATTGAAATTACACCAATTGATATAGTTGTTGTGTATGTTATAAAAATGGAGTTTTTTTTTTTCTTTAAAAGAATGAGAATAAAAAATGAATTGAGTTTGGAGTTTTGATGTTAAATGTAAAGGTGTTATATAGAAGCAAGAAAAAAGGAAGATGAGGATTTTAATGTTGATTTTTTAATTATATTTTTTAGGTACATATATTGGTCCATTGTATTTTTTTGGATTTATTGACTAGTTGAGAATTATTTGATGAAATTATAGTTTGTATTATTTGACGTAAATAGTACTATACTTCTAGAGGAATTTTTAAGATTTACTGTTTATTTGCAGCCGTCACATGTTTATAGATTTTTGGAGGAATTTTATGTTTTCTTACTAGGACCTAGGCTATCATATGAGATTTAAAGGGTATGTTTGGTACGGAGAAAAATGTTTTTATTTTTTTATTTATATCTGGTTGATAATTTTGAGTTTTTTTTTATAGAAAAATTAGGTTCTTCAATAGGGAAAATTGTATGAAATAGCAATTTATTAATTCAAATTAAATGCTATAGCCATAGTTTATTTTAATTGTAATTCGCAGCATACATCCCCTTTTTTTGCCATCTGATTCGATATACAATTAGCCATTTTCGGTATACAATTAGTCATTTTATACATTTCGGTATAAAATGTATAAAATGCGTGTTTGTTTGTATAAAGCAAGAGAAAAGTGTATATACAAATACAAATACATATATTTTCATCATATACACTTATAATTATACAAATACAGATTTATAATACAAATTACAATGGATAAATGAATTTATACAAAACTAAACAATTTGTATAAAATTAGATGTTTGTAGCGAATTATACAAATCAAAAGCTCCATAGAAAACATAAAATTTGCTATGGAGTGCAATTATGCAAACTGTAGCTATAACATACAAATATGATTTTTATGTTTGCTATATGTGAAAGTTGTTCTTTTTTAATAAATGAGGAAAATTACTTTTTTAATTATAGGGAAAATAATTAAGTTCCATAAGTAAATTTTGTGATGATCATAAAATAGTTAGTTCTCTCTAGTTTTTATTTTCTGCATGTTGATTAATTAGTAGAAGTTTGTTACTTATTAGGATTGATAAGGTAATGTCTCTTTGCTTGTATTTATTTCCGTTGAAATCTTTATTGTTGTTATTAATAAAAAGTTGCTAAACATTGTCTAATAATATAAATTCAATTTTTTTTTTAAATGTTGATTATGTTCTCTCCAAACTCCAACACACCTTATCTTCACTTTATCACCATAGACCGCATCCCCTCCCCCTCACGACCCCACCATTTATTCAAATTATATAAAAATGTTTTAAGATAATGTTTTTTATTTATATTTAATTACATATTAAACACAAAAAAGAATCTACTTATTATTCTAAATTCTAAAATATTTTCTGCAACCCAAAATCAGAAAAGATTTTGCATTTAAGCTTGGTGGAAAAGTTAACGTGGAATAATATAATTAAAATAGAAGCTTATAATTTGAGTCAAAAGCAGCCAAAAAAGGCCACCAGCGTCTAGAAGCACACGAGAGTCAACAACATATAGTCATTTCCTTCCTCAACTAATCATGTATGGGCTTATTTGAGATATCGTTTGTTCGAATATTTTTTGAATGATGCATCAAATGTTATTATAGAAATATATAATATGATATGATATAATATAATATATTAAATATCAAAAATATATTTGAAGTATTTGATCTTTTGAATTTTCTATCTGAACTATTATATGTGAATTTATTCCTACCTAAATTATTAATAAATGTTTATCGCAACGCACTCGATTATCAATTGTTTGGTTTTTGTACAGAAAATATCACCACCAAATCAGGTAGGCAAAGTGAGCAACTAATAGTTGAGGTGTGTATCGATAAACATTTGATAATAGTTCAGGTCGAAAACGCATACACTTGATATATATATATATACACGCACGCATGTAGTAGTTCGGGTAAACTCGAAAAATCAGAATATGTTAGGTGTTTTTTATTTTTCGTCAGTATATATACATCTAGACACTTCAACTTGATCTTAACTAACAACTAAGCATTTCAATTCGGCTCAAATGTGTCTCGTGAGCATTCAATATTGACATGCATGAAAGATACATTCCAGAGGTATCTAGATATGTAAGTGCTTATTTGTCAGCTAAAGTCAACTTTGCATGTTCTTTTTAGGTGTTGTGCCTATTTTTTACCTTGTGCTTATGGAGAGCTACTTTTATTTTCTTTAAGAATTTTTCATATTCTTCATTAAATTAGGAAAATTTAACTTTTCCTTTATTTTTTTGGCAATAAATATTTGTTAGGTTTTACTTGAAAGTTTACATGTAATAAAATACTTGAAGTCATATGGAAAACTTTCTTCCTTTTTTTCTTCATTTTTTATTGTATGTGGACTATTGTGGAGACGATGAAAATTGAAAGTGTACAATAGAAAAATATAAACTTTAAATTTCTCCAAGTCATAGTCCTTTTTTTAGTCTTTTTTGATTTATGGAAAGTGATGAAAATTCAAAATTACCAAATCCAAATAGCTCTCAAACTTGACTGTTCTCAAATATCTAGAAATTCAGATTTTCCTTCTTGCTTAGATGTTGCCAAATATATTAAATGACAAATATAAATATTTATCTATACTGAGTTTTTACATTAAATTGATGCAATTTTGAGTTTACGGATTTTAGAATTTTAGAAAATTAAAGTTTTTTGGATTCTTGATATATTTAATCGGACTCGAGTATGGAGTTGTCTTCATTTGAGAGTGCTTACTCCAAATATGGGACTTTCCCGCGCAAATCCAAATTTAATCGAACTCCAATGTGAATAAACAACATGCTAGAGGGAAAAAAAACTCAGTTACAAATATACACAATATATACCAAAGAGTAAATTGAACAATTTTGAATAGTAGATATGCAAAATTAAATCTGGACCTTTTGAAAAAAAAAATTCAAAAGGTTCTCCACTTGATGCCAAACTAAAAAGGTGATTAACATAGACAAAAGTAATTAACAGACTTTGATTGACAATTAAGAGACCTTCTGGAATGGCCTACTAATCCATTTTCCATTTGGCTACAAGTTTGACTAATTTCTCTTGCAAACAGCTCACAAATCTTGATATTTCAACAAATACTATTTGGGATAATATAACCACAAAAAATCAAATCAACCTTGTAACACTCAATTCCCCATGAGTTTAAGCCTATCAAGATTATGTGTTTGTTTTTATATTTTTCCCAGTGAAGTTTGACTAAATTCAAATTCGCATATTGTAAGGTCCATTTCGGCGATCCCAATAGAATTGTTCACTCTCGAAGGCTCGAATCCGTAAGAGCTCTGATTAAAGATGGAGGAATAAAATTATAAGTGTTTGCTAATAAGTTTAGCCATCTTTGAAAAAATAGTTTAGTGATCAAAGTTACATTTGTGCAATATATTTTGTAAAGGAAAAAACATACAATGTTACATGCATCAAATCAAACAATTAAACCATAAAAGCCACAAATTAAAGTTACAATACAAATTTAATCATGGATAAATGGTACCATTACAACAAAAACAGTTTGGAGCAGTAATATAGATATGTAGAGAGTGTTAAAGTTTGTACTCGCATTCGTTAATTGTTATTGGATCTAATGTCACTATAGGTTTTAGAGACATTTACAAAGAGTGTTAATTGTTTCTAAAGAAATATATTTAATAGCGCTAAATATCAATTTTGGTATAGTATAAAAATATGTATAGATTCGATGTAGACATGTTTTACATACATTTATTAATTTGATGTAAACACCTGATACCAATAAATAAATAAAATTTATATACGTGTTCAAATCGACTTAAGTTCTTAGTATTTTAATAGCCATGAAGTGAAAATATGTCTTAAAGTTGAGTTTTCAAAGTCTTGAACAATATTCATGAATGTGTCTATTATATAAACCCTTAAATTGATGTAGTTATGTTGTTACACCCTACACATTTATTTTTCTTCTGTATGGGAAATTTCATTTTATACTATCCAAATTTAATTTAGTCTTCTTTTTCATGCCCTTAACAAGTCTCATAAACTCTATTATTAGAAACTACCATTTTTTTCATGTCTCATTATTTTAATATATGGATCAAAAAATTTATCATCTTCCTTTCTTCTTCCTAAAGGAAATTTTTTCATATATATGATATGAATGTTAGTTTGATACATGAGAAGATTTTGAAGGATTATGACAAAGTGCAAAAGGTGAACATCTTCTTTACCATCTTCAAATATATATGTTTAGGTGAAAATATGATATACGTCTTTAAATATACAATGTTTAGGTGATATTTAGATGTGGATTCAGAATATAGAGTTAGTAAGTAAAAAACGAGTATGATTTTATAATATTCTCTCATTTCTTTATCTTTTCTTTTGTTTTCGATTCTCAGATATTTATCCAACTCCTCAAACTTTGAGATTCAAGAAAGCAACCAATTCTTGATTGAACCACTTTATACGACATGTTTGAAGTGTAAGCTTCACTAAATTAACGTGCATGGCTTCTCCTATGATTGCCTTTCAATATCGCGTGGTTTTTCTTTCAATATCGTGATTGTTTTAGTGGTCTTATGATTGAGACGGCTCTGCCTTTGTTCCCTTATGATGTGTTATATGGTTGTTCACTTGTTCTATAAAAAAAAATTATTGTATCTTTTTTGGTTACTTCAATGTGTATACACTTGTTCTACTATCTAGCACGTTTGTCCCTTGTAATTACTATATGATTTCTATATAATTAAAAAAAATGAATTTCAAAATAGAAAATATGTGTGTATTTCACGCTACTTAGTATAAATATTTGTAAATGATTTAAATACAATTACAATATGTATAAAATAGTTATTCATAAAATTAAGTAATCAAAATAGAAGGAGTGTAACACCAAATTAAAGTTTAACATCAAATGGACAATCTGACAATCATATCAAGTAGTTTTAAGAAATTGTATCATTTTGATACGTACGTAGATTACACATGAGTTATTAGTTGTGAAGATGTCATATAATGCTTGAAGAGAATATATAAAAATTTATCAATATCTATTAGTACATTATTATAGCATCACAATAAATTATACAACTTCAGATGTACATTATGTTCATCCCACAAATATTCGAAAATAAGATGAAATAGAGTAGACTAAAAACAATAAAATAGCTAATGAATTCTAAAACTTTTAAATAACAAAAATAAAGAGAGAAACAATTCCAAAAAAAATTCAAGTTTAAAAGAATGGAGGAACTTCCTCAATAACTAATAAAAGCATAAATAGATTTACCTTTTTTTGTTGCATATGTGATGAACAATAACATCCATCAACAATTATACATTAGAATAACTAAGTGTATGCATTAACATAAAGTGACTGTGATGAGCAATATAATTACATCCACCAATAATCATCCATCAACGATTATACACCGAAATAACAAAATGTATGCATTAATATAAAGTGATTTTGAAAACAACTTTTTGGTATGTATAATTATAAGTCAGGAATTATAAAAGTCATTTAAAAATTGATGATATACATAACATTTATGAGAATCAAATTGGTTAAAGTTGGGATATGTAAAGTTTCTGACTAAAATCGAAATATGTGTGTCATATTAAGATGTCTGGTAATTCAAAGGACATTTTGTTGTTTAATGTTTAAGGATATTCCAGTTTTTAAAGGATATAATTTACTATCTTTTGTTGTTACGAAACACTTCATCTACCAAACTTCATTTTTGAATTTCGTGAATTAATTCTATCGAGAAATATAATGGATTAATACCATATAATTATTATTTAATATTTTATTAATTAGTTTTTTTTTTATAATAACACTTCATCTACCAAACTCCATTTTAGAATTTTGTGAATTAATTCTATCTAGAAATATAATGGATTAATATCATGTAATTATTATTTAATATTTTATTAATTAGTTTTTTTAATAATATTTAAATTTAGTGAAGGGGTAAAATCATAATCCAACTTTGAAGTTAAGATCTTCCCACTTATAATAATATATGATATATGATATGATATGATATTTTGATCAATGTAAATTTTCTACATGTTGTGTCCCTTTGTGTTAGTATCTTACTTTAACAAAGCCTTGATATAGTATATATTATCAATATACGTTGTATCCGTATCGAATCCTCCAAAAATGCATTACTTTTAATTTTGAAGGATCCGCCACACATCTGAGAATATTTTTGAAGAGTCGAAACAAGTTACTTTTAGGTCATTATAGATAGGGTAAGTGTTCAATTAAGTAGGGTTTTTTTGTTTCCCATCCGGTGTGCTGTCTGAGACTTGCTTTGGATCTAACTAATCTGGATTTACGCCTGCGACAACCACTTTGGAGGGTAAAGTGTTCCTTACCAAAGACGATTTTATACCTAGGACTCGAACCCACGACCTTAATGCAATTATTTAACTTATTTTGATGTATTGATTCATGAACAATGACTTTTCTTATATCAATAGTCATTCCTTAGTTTCTTTCTTTCTTTTTTTCTAGGTTTTTAAGAAAGCCATGAAATTTTAACCTTTGTTACACTTTTGAAGGTATGTCCCTACTATCTATGTTCATATATTCTTTTGTTTCGTAAAATCCTACGAGTAGAGTCTGAGAGGGTAACATATACGCACACCTTACCCCCTAGGGAGGTAGCTCAATCATAGCGTACCGAAAAAATAAAAATTATTTGGAAGGGAATGGTAAAACTAAAATGAAGACAAACCTTGGAACAAAACTCTTGTTATATTTTCATTGTACATTGACAAATAAACGTAAGAGTTCAAATGAATATTACAAGAAAGTATACCTAGTAATCATCAAAAAGTTGAAAATATGAACTTTCTTAAGTAGTTACCAATCCCTATATACTAATTTTGTACCCACTGTTTCTTCAAAAGTTCTTCATTTGGTTAGATTTCACTTATCTCCTCTGGAAATTGAATGCCTTGATAGCAAAAGCAAATGTGAAGGCAAAAACAACTACGTATGCAACGAGCACACCAGCAACGACTGGAAGAAAATCGTGTCTGAATCCAAAGTAACGTCTCAAGAATTGCTCCACGGTTTCTTCATCAACTAGTTTAGTTTGGATGTCTCCGAATTGTGATGCAACCAAACCATACAAGGTCCAGGCAACAGGGCAACACCAGTAGTACCATCTCCACCATATAGGCATACGCTGTAAGAAAAGAAAATGTCATTTTTTCCGAGCTATAGATCATTTGAAGATGTGTATCTTGGGACAAGAATATAAAAGGTATAGGATCTTACAGGTCGTGGAACGATGAATCCTGAGAAGAGGTTCCATATAGCATAGAAGAAGGCAGCAACGATAGAAGCAACGTTTTGATTTGGTGTGACAGCCACACTCATCATACCGTAGAATGTAAAGTACAAGAGGGTGGTATACATGATGAATAAGTACCAAAAGACCTTGCCAGTTTCCCATTCGAATCCAATCATAGCATAGACGATGATACCATATACTATAGCTTGTACGAATACGTAAGGGATTTCAATGAAAACCTGCAATATATAGGAAAGTTTTCATGAATACTATGAATTTCTATGTTAACATTAAAGTTGTTATCGCTACTAGAAATCGAACTTGTCTATTCACCTGTCCAAAGGCATAAGGTATGGCAGAGTACATTCCAGCAGCTCTTTCTCTGTAAAACACTGTACGCTCAACGTCTACGACTGGTTGCACTGATGATGCATTTTGTACACCAAGGAAGAGAACAGCAGCGTACATCGATCCCATAGCGTTGAAAAGATCTTGGCTCTGGCTCCTGTAACAAATAAAGAGCAAGTTAAGTATGTATGAAGGATTTTAATAAGTATACTTTTGTAAGCTTTCATGTTTCGGTACTTACACTTTGGTACCGATATCCCAGAACATTGTTCCAAAGACTAGTGCTATGAACATTGTGAAGATGAATCTGACTGCAGTGTAAGCAGGATTACGCCAGTACGACCAGTTTTGCTTCCACAGGCAAGCCATACACTGTATCCATAATGACTGTGAGTATTGAGTTTCGAAATACAGGTCTTTTGAACCAGGGCGAGGGACGCTTAATTCAGTAATCAAGGCTTTGTTCCTTCTGTACAGGTCAGAATTCTTGTATAAGTCGGTGAAATCAACGCCTAACATCATTTCTTGAGCCGAGGCTGTGACTTCCAACATCCAGGTAGCTGGATTGTAACCCTCCTTGATTTTAGCTACCCCAGGAATCGACTGCATTCAACCCAAAACGGAGGTCAGTATTTTCTCATATAATTTTGGAAATGGAGTAGTCATTCTCTTTAGTACAACTTACCTCAAAGTATTTGATCAAATGGCAAGAATGGCGACCCAATGGACCAACGTATATCTCTTGTCCTCCTCGTTTCATTAGAAATAGCTGCAAAGCCATTTTGATTTTTGTACTCAAATGTTATAAGAAGATGAAATAAATACTAGCTAGATTTTGCTTAAAAGATAATAAATCCACCTCATCAAAGGCTTCAAAAATGTCGATGCTTGGCTGATGGATAGTACAAACAACGGTTCTTCCTGTATCGACAGTGTTCCTAACAGTTCTCATAACAATAGCAGCAGCTCTTGCATCCAGCCCTGAAGTTGGTTCATCCATGAATATAATAGAGGGGTTCGCGACCAGTTCTACCGCTATGGTCAACCTTTTGCGTTGCTCAGTTGAAAGACCATTAACTCCTGGCAACCCGACTAAGGCTGATCTTAAGGGTTCAAGCTCAACAAGTTCCATAACTTCATCAACAAACATCTGTAAAAGAAATAAGCAATAGAAAATGTTATGAGGCTGCTACTTGAGGTTTGTCCAATCTGCAAGAGATAGTCTTATTAATGGATGACGAAACTTCAGAGGAACAGACCTTTCTAATTTTTTCGTCAACATCCTTGGGTAAACGCAGCCATGCTGAGTAAACCAGGGACTCATACACTGTAACGTAAGGTGAATGGATGTCATTCTGCTCGCAGTATCCAGAAATACGAGCAAACGTCTCTTGCTTCTTGGGATAGCCAGAAATCTTGATGTCGCCATCGATATATCCTCCTGTTTTTCTGCCGGCTAAAACATCCATTAATGTTGTTTTACCAGCACCACTAACGCCCATCAAAGCTGTGAGAACACCAGGCCTGAAAGCTCCACTCACACCCTTTAGAAGTACCAATCTATCTTCACCGGCACCTTGTTCTTTCATTTCCTGCAAGTCATCCGAAATCAGTTTTAGTATTAGTCAGAGGACAAGGGTGTTGCTAACGCCTGACAGTTCCAATTTTTCGTTTACTAAAACATTTGGCATGTTACCTGAGGCATGTCAACAGAGTATACAACATCGTCGAAGGTGATAGAATGGGGTTCAAATGGAAGAACCATTCCCTTCTTCTTACTCTGACCCGCACTGACGATATCTCCTCCGTCTGTGCTAGCCATCTGGGATGCAGCTTGACCATTTTCAGCATTCTCACTGTCTTCTGGTCTCACTGTTTGTGACTTACCATATGCTGCAAATAATTATACTATGTTAGTAAATTATTTTTTTGTTTCTCCTGGTGAAACATAAAATGGAAACAATTCACGGGAACTCACGTTTGAGATACGCCAGTGCAAGACTGTAGAAGAAGTTGAAGACAATTGTAAATCCAAAAAGTGCCGCAAAACCAATCCAGTACCAGTATGCATCTGCAAAGAACCCTCGAGATTTCACCACTGCAACTCCAAGGGGCTCGGTTCCATTTGGCGCAATCTGTTTTAGTGTGAGTTGATGTCAGCATTCATGGAAGAAGAAAATAGACCATTGCAAGTGGCTTTATGTAATACAAACTTACGTGTTTCCACTTGTTCCCGTCAAATTCATTCACAAGGATTGAGTTCACGGAATACATCAACGGTGAGATCCAGTACCCCCAAATCCACCAGCCCTTCACATCCTCTGCAGCATTAGGCAAAATTACAAAATATTAGTATGTTTGAACACAAATAGAGTTTCTGCGAACACCTATATCACCAAACATACCTCGTGAAAGGACGAAACCACACAATGCAAACTGTAAAAGAAGAGCAAATGCTCCAAATGTACTTGCAACTCCCATGGTCCTTCCAACTGCACCCATGAATCTAAACAATCCTGATGCCATCTGGTTTACTAATACGAGCAGCAAGAATTGTTTCAGAAATCTGCAAAAACATTAGTGATTAACAATCATGGGAGAAAAATAATATCTTCGTCATTATTTTGTATAGCCTATTTTTTCCATACCTTGTAATGTTAGGATCAAATCCAATGACGTAGTACGTAAGGATCACCCAAAGACCGACTTCAACAAGTGTTACAGGGATTTTGAGGATCCATGACGGAATTGCATAAGCCCATGAAGGGAAAAAGAGAAGATCTCTCTGCTTGTAGAAGACCGGAAGCTTGAAAATTGTCATGGCCATCTCAGACATCCCGTTAAACATAATCATAACCACCACAAAAAAGAGAGCACCAGCGTATATTCCTCCATCATCTACTGTATCTCGTGGCATCTCAGTTCGGAAAAAGAGGGTCATTGTCATAAGAGCCATTATTGTAAGCTGAGAAAAGAAATGAAAACAAGGCAAGCATTATAATGTGCACGCGGATATGACAAGATCAAGACTTAAATCAACATTTCTAATATAGATCAAGTAAGTCACCTGAACGAACTTGAACACGTAAACAAATGAGTTCCTCTTCATTAGTAGATATTCTCTTTCAGTGCAAACCTTCAAGAGCTCTTTCTTTCCTATACCGTACTTTTCGTTAGTCAAAGCAGCAGGATGGCATTTAGTCCTATCAAATGGGATTGCAAGCTCATCGCCAAGTTTCCTCCCAACATGGAAAGACTGAAACGCATCAGAAAATTCTTTCGATGAGATAAACCTATAATGCTCATTCCTCCTTGACCAATATTGTGGTTGATCCTTCTTCGATGTCACCTGCAAAAAATTCCAACTTTCCACATTAGAACCAAAATTGCATCAGCACTTCTAAACTTTTAAGTACCATTCTTGTTTCTTATAATGAAACATACTTCTTGCAAGAAGTCGGCCACTCCTTTCCTCTCTGGGCATTTGAATCCCATGGATTCAAAGAACTCAAGCACATCATCACGAGGGCCTTGATAGACAATGTACCCATCCGATATCAGAATGATATCATCAAACAAGTTGTAGGTCTCGGGGGCAGGCTGCAACAGAGAAATCACAGCAGTTCCCTTCAAGATTTGAACAGATTGCCTTAGGGAATTCACAATGGAATATGTTGTGGAACTGTCCAATCCAGTCGATATTTCATCCATGAAAAGCGCCTTTGATGGTCCAACAAGCATTTCACCGGTCGTCACACGCTTCTTTTGTCCACCTGAAATACCCCTTAACATTTCATCTCCCACCATAGTATCTGCACAAATGTCTAGTCCCAAAATCTGCAATACCATATTCATTATTAGAATTCAACGACAACAATATACCCAGTGAAATCCCATACGTAGGGTCTGGGAAGGGTAGAATGTACGCAGACCTTACCACTACCTCATGGAGATAGAGAGGCTGTTTCCGAAATACCCTCAACTCATTTCTTTCATAATTCAAATATAAGACTAATCGGATATTATAAACGTTACCTTAAGAACATAATCTGTAACAACATTTGCTTCTTGTCCTTCTGTTGCTGAAGCCTAAATTCCACAAAAAAAAGTAAAAGTTATGATTACTTTCCAATAAAGGAATCAAAAAAATAATCTTTTACTTTGCTCAATTATCACTGAAAATAGATTGACAAACATGTACTCTCTCCGTTTCATGTTACTTGACCTCTGTTGACTTGACACATCTCTTTAGAAAACTTTAATTCGAGGTGTATTTTACTGAAGTAATCTTATTAACGATGTTTTGTAACTTCAACAACTACTATATGTAGTAATTTAATACAAAGGGTAATATGGGAAAAAGTAATAAAACTCTCTTAATTTGTTAAGACGGACAAGTAGAATGTATTTTAAAAAATTTACTTAAAACTATAAAATGTATCTCAAAATACAAACACATGAAACTACAAATTATTTCCACAATATCAAAGGATATTTTATTTTTTATTTTTTATTTTACCGAAAGATTTAAGCTATATGCACAATGTAAATTTTTTACTAACTATCAGTATAGGTTAGTTACCATACTTATCAAGTATCAATAACCTTTTCCACATGTGCGAATCCATATTAATCGGGCCCACAGAGCGGTACCAAATACCAAGTGAGAAATTAAGAAAAAAATGTTGCATACATTTAAAAACAATTGAAAAAGAGTAAACTATAAGTATCAACTTTGAATTTTCTAATAATTTTTTTTTACTTTTCAATTCTTTTTTGTTTTTTCTTGATTTCTTTGTCTCCTATCTAGGATTTTTTTAGAGTAGTGGGGTCAAAATATACCACCATTAATTAATTAATTAGCCCACCCTTTTGGACCACAAAAGAATACTTTTTAATATTTTTTCCTAAATATCTGTCCAATAATTTCTAATAAAAAAATCAGCTATTTATGTGGGTTCTATTAGTTGATCAATAGTTTTCAACTTTCTTTCATTTTTATTTTATTAACATATTTAATGAATATATTAACACATCGATCGAACTAGCATGTGGGCTATTAACTCCACCCCTGATGTTCACACATGTAAACATAGTATAGGTCCATTCTAACCTTCATGTAAATGTCAATATCAGGATCTGGTTTTATGTTAGCTGCTTTCTCTCTTCTTGATAGTTCAGCTAACATCTCTGCAGAAAATTTTCAACAAAAAAAAAATTAATATATATCAGGATTTATCTAACATCGATTCGTAGAAAATAATTTATTTTTAAAATAATGATAAATTGGTACTAACCATAACGAGAGCCAACTCCTTGACATCTTGCAGAGAATTCCAAAGTCTCTCTTACAGTCATTTCTCCAATGTGTAAATCATGTTGGCTAATATAAGCTGCTGTTCTTTGTGGTACAAATTCATGTAGTTCGTGTCCATTATATGACACTTTCCCAGTTACCTGATTTTTTCCAAGAAAAAAATTAGTTTTTTTCCTCGGGATATTAGCATTTTTAGTCCCTCAAATATCAATAAATAGTACTTTTGATTTCTCGCGATTTCTGGTTAAGAACATGTGATCCTTCAAATTGTGAATCTTCACAAATTTAAGGGGG
>NW_006239243.1:470989-481373 GCF_000226075.1 Solanum tuberosum | reverse complement strand
AATTTAAGGGGGGAGGGGGGGATAGTTTTCTTTTGGTGTGTGTGGGGAGGGGGAGGGGGAATATTAGCATTTTTAGACCCTCAAATATCAATAAATAGTAGTTTTGGTTCCTCGTGATTTCTAATTAAGAATATATATATGCAGTTTTGATTCTTCAAACGGTGAATCTTCAAAAATTTAATGATTTGTTATGGTCAATTTATGGGTGATATATTCTAAAACTCACATATTTCTTATATAAATGTACCAAAAACACATGTTTTAGTCATCTACATGTTAAATATACTTCACTAAATAGGTCAAGGACCAAACTAGAATTAATCAATAATCAAGGGACCAAAATGCAATAATCACTTTTGGAAAAAAAAGAAAGCACCACCCTTTTTAATCGAAATTTATATTAGTCAGATCAGTAAATTTCGAATACGTTAGAAAAAAAAATTATACCTTAAGAGAAGAATCAAGCTTTCCAGCCAAAGCTAACAACAAAGTTGTTTTCCCAGAACTTGGAGGACCCAAAAGCAAAGTCATTCTGCAGGGTTTAATTATTCCGCTAATATCCTTGAGAATAGTGATTTGCCTCTTACTGCTTGGGAGAATATGCAGAGTATTCAACAATGTCTTCAAAACAAAAATAAAAATAATTTTTTTTTGTTAGATTCGACGATTCTTTTAGTCAAAAATTGAATAATTAATAATTAAAAATCGATTTTTTTTTTTAATACCTCAATAAAATTAGTCATGAAGTTGATAACTGTAGGTAATCCTCTGCTTCCCACATATGCATCTGCTTCAATATTCAAATTTTCATATCTTACTTCTATTGTTGGCAAATCAATCCCAACTCTGCAAATAAAGATCAAAAATCAATTTTTAACCACTTATAATTAACAAGTGTTGTAGCGGTATTGTTAGGATCTCTCGAGTTATAGCTCTGAATATGAAAAAATCCTAGTATGAAGACCTTCCCACCCATCTCACCACCAAGTGTTGTGGTAGGATTTGTTAGGATGTTTCTATTGTTAATCAGAAGTCTCGGATTATAGCTCTGGATATGAAAACATCACGAAGACCTTTCCACCCATCTCACCACCACCAAGTGTTGTAGTGGGATTGTTAGGATGTCTCTGCTCTTAATCAAAGGTCTCGAATATGAAAAAAATCCTAGTATGAAGACTTTTCCACCCATCTCACCCCCAATTGTTAGGATGTCTTTGTTCTTAACTAGAGGTATCGAGTTCCAGTTCCGTATATGAAAAAATCATAAGATAAAGACCTTTCCGTTTTATACTATGTGAATCCAAATAAGTCGGACTCAATATGAATAGTAGACAACATATATGGAAAGCATTAAAAAAAAATCTCACTTCCCACCCAACAACAACAACTGAACTTCAGTGTACTTTCACAAAGTGGGGTCGGGAGAAAATAGTACACAGACTTTATATCCAGGACTCGAACACGAGATTTAATTCAAACAAAGATGAACATATACATACCTATCAATCCTGTTCTTGAGTTTCAACAAGAACTTTTCATTATCTTCTTCAGCAACTCTAACAAGTCTTTCAAGTAAATTCTTTCTTTCTTGATAACCAATATCATTAATATCAATTTCAGCAGCAGCACCTTGTGATCCAAACAATAAACCTTTTCTTAATCTATCAAAAGTTGGTAATTTTTCAAGTGCTGCCCATTTTAATGCTTCTTCATCATCTTCATCTCTAGCTGATCTTGAAAATATTTCAACCCCAGTATTTCTCCATATGGAATTACTATTTGCTCTTAAACTTACACTTCCTCTTCTACTTCCACTTATACTTCCTCTTAAACTACTCCCTCTCAAATTACCCAAATTTGCAGGCTCCATTTCTGAAACCCCCAAATTAAAAAAAAAACAATGTTCACTATTTTTTTTCACAAATTAAGTAGCAAAAAACTTCAAATCATCACAAATTAGAAAATGGGGTTGTCAAAAAAATTATTTTATTTTATTTTTGGTATGAAAAATGGTGTGAAAATGAAGAAGAAAATGAAGAAGAGTTGTTAAAGCTATTTAGAGAAGAGGGGATTTATATAGTTAGCTATTTCAGAAAAGGCGGCTCTAGAAATTTGATATATTCAAAAGACTACCAAAAGAAAATGGAAATTTGTGTTTTGAGTCCTTCAAAATTGAAAAGCTCTACTTTTGGTTCTTGTAATTTTTGATTAAGCATCTTTCGAGACAAAACAAACTTCTCTATCAGCAAGAATCGTGGTGGAGTGATAAGTACTTGTTTATTCTTAACTAAAAGTCTCGAGGTTGAATCTTTTTGGGTACAAAGTCGTCTTTATTAGGGAGCATTTTACGCCCTATGTGAAATTTTTCAGCATAAATTTGAATTTAATCGGATCTAATATATTTTATCATTTCTGAATCCTACTCATGGATCGTATTGGGCATGTTATTGTTGTTTAATTTAAATATCAAATGTTCCTTGTACAAAGAAAGGACCAAATATACATATTTTTGGTAATTCAAGATAAATGTTTTTACTTAGCTATTACGATGGTCGATGTTAAAATTTATTAATAATCGAGAGACCTAAAGTGCAACCATCTTAAACATATGTATGTATAATATATATATTCATAGAACTTCAAGTACTTGTAGTTAAATAGTAATATCTTTAGGCACACATGTGGGAGAATAATGATATCAAATTTGGAAACCCCATATGTAACTTTCTATGAATCTTCATGAGAAAATACCACTTGCTTGCTTAAAATAAAATTTAAAAAAATTTAAAAAAAAAGTTAAATAAGTGTGTAATATAAATAGAAAATGAAATATTTTGTATGGGGCATATAGGATCAATGCTGACCAAATGTATGGCCACAACTTCAAACCATATGATACTACTAACCTAACTTTGTCTTTTAAGTGATAATTAAATTCGTCACTAAATTTTATTCCGAAAGATAATGTATATAGTAATTTATTTCAAATTTTGAAAAAAAGAATGTACATATTCTCAAATAGCTATTACGTAGCTTAGTTAACTATTATAAATATGTCAAGTGTGTTCAATACGTACGCAAAAAGAATTAATCTAAATATTTGTATATAATCTAGACAATATGATATAAGGTGATGAGGACTGAGGAGGTGGGGATGAGAGTTACGTGATTTAGGGTGAAGATGAAGTGTGTTAGAGGATGGGAAGATTACAATCAATGTGAAATGCCACTTGTTGAACTTGTTTTCTCTACTTCCACTAAGAAAAACGTTTTTATCATTAAAAAACTTGTTTTTCAAAGCTTTAGACCAATTAAACATGAAAAAATTGAAAGTCATCACTCATTGTCTTCTTTGTTATAACAACAACATCAATTGAAACAAGTCTGGGATTTTATTACTTATTGAAGGTAATGCACGTAATAAAAGTAAATGACACATTTTATATAACTAATTTTATTTACGTAATAAGCACTTGAGGGCACACACAAAAAAAAATAAAGAAAAAAATATGTAATAGAAATATTTTCTCATGTATTCAAACGGTTAATTGAAATAACTTAAATATTTAAATAAAAAAAATTGACAAGTTCATATACTATCCACGTATAAGTCCTACATTTATTAATGTGACTTTTATTTTTATTTTCTTCTATTTTGAAATGCCTTTTGTTGGTTGATTTTGCCTATCATTCTAGAAGTATCTTGACTGACTTATTTCCATATATATATATATATACATGTGAAATGCATTAGAAGTTTTGCTAAAAGAAATATCGTCACATACAACGTTAACATATTAAAATTCTTTTTATATCACTTTAATTATTATTTTTGATTTTCCATCCGACGTTATATTTATTATACCTCTCATCTTGAATATTAGCCGTTTTGCTAACTTATTTTTCTAAAACAATATTGACTTTTTTAAATAAAAGAAGAAATCATTTCTCTATTTGTATGAATGGAGAAATAAGGAGAGATAATGGATAATAATTTAAATAAATATCTCCATAATTTAGGCTGTTAAATAAATATACTATATCGTGTGCGGCTCAGCTCTTTCATTTTTTGTACCAGACTTCAAGAATAATCATATTGTATAAAATAGTTTATTATTTTTAGAATAATATACGATAGCAACATATTCCAATGCAGTAGCAAAATCGAAATTTATATTAAGGAGTTTAAAATATGAGAAATAAATACACAGAAATTAAAGAGGGTTCAACATCTATTTAATATACATTAAAAAATATATTTTTAACTATTTAAAAAGTATAATTGTTTCGTTGAAGGGCCCGCGAACCTACCTAGCTTCACCATAGTTTCAGTGTAATCTCATATGTAAAATATGAGGAGGATAGAATGTTCAGTGTATACAGACTTTATTCCTACCTTGTTGAGGTAGAGAGTTTTTTTTTTTTTGAAATTAAAATCTCAACTTAAATAACACCTATCAATATAATCTGAGAAGGAAAATACAAAAGTAAAGAATATATATATATGTCAAATGATAAAGAAAATCAGTATATAACATTTAGAAAATAAAAAATAATAACAACAACCAAAATACGATTATACTACTATATATGTACACTAGTTTACTTTTTAAAAAAAATATGAATGGTCCCCAAAGTCTAAAATACATGCCACACCAATAGTATGTTATTACTTGTATGTACCATAATATATAATGATAATGATAATACTAATTATACGGATTATAAGATTTAGTCAATAATTCCAACTAAACTTTCCCAACTTTTTATGCAAAATCAAAATTCTATTTCACGTGCAATTTTTTTTTTTTGAAATAAAGAAGTACTGATCCTGTGTCAAATGCTACATTAACTAAAGTTACTTACAAACGACGTGAGCTATTATGCAGTGATAAGTATTTCATTTTTAATCAAATATTTTAAATTTCAGCTGGGGCAAATCTTATTGAAACACTATTTCAAATGGACTTTATAGTGCATGATTTAAATTTAGTCGAAACTTTAATGTGACTGAGCCCGAATGGAAAACTAAAAAAAAAAACTAAAGTTACTTACTAGGAGTATTTTGGTACTATTTTCTTCTCTCTTTTTTTCAACCTAGAGGTGGCATTCAATAAGAGAGTTAGGCAACCAAGATTTGTAGCTGTATAAACAAATATTGATGATGCAGATGATTTCAAATTTAATTATGAATATCCTCATAATTTAACCAAAAAACTAACTAATGTCTGCATCATGATTTATTATCGCAAATAAATTAAAGGCATACAATAACAATAATTATGCTTCAGTCGCAAATAAAATGAAATCGATTATTCATTTTGTTATGTATACTTGTATCTATCTTATTATCATAATAAATAAAACAAATGTGAAAATATATTTAAAATATATATAAATAATATTAGTAATAAGAAATTTGGTTTCAAAAAACTTGTGAGATTTTTCTTTCTAAAAGTTGAACTAAATAAACTTTAATCAATATTTTAAGACTTTTATTATTATATTGAGAAGAATTATAACTTTTAATTCTTTTATATAACTTCAAAATTTCTAAATCATAATTTTAAGATACTAACCTAATCTAATTCAATATAATATTTTTTTAGTTAAACTGACTCTCGAGTAACGAAACTTTTACGGAACAAAGTGAGTAATTGTCACGGGATGAAGAGGATCAGACTTGAGATATAAGACTTTGAAATTTCAACTAATAGTGTTGAAATCTTGATTACTATGTTTCAACTTTCAACAACAAACGCCATAAATAGATTTGTTAATTAATTACTCCTTTACTATCTTTTATAAATTTTCATGTTTTTTTAAGAAATAGTAATAATTTGGTCATGGAAAAATCCTTTTGATAAAAAAAAACTTTGGCTAAAATGATAAAAAGACTTATTCACACTATAAATTAGTTTCTTTTTGGACTGAGGGAGTAATATTTGCTCTAGAATCCTTTTTGCCTTCAATTAAAAACTTTTAATCATACGAAAATTTAAAACAGTATAAGTAGTAAAAAAAAAATTGAAAATAAAACGTAATGAATTTTCATTAAAACATTGCTTCTATGTTCAAATTGTAATGGATTATCTAAAAATGAATTATTCTATAGTGTTTCATTCTCTCTCCCTCTTGTTCTTGCTTCTTCTTTTTTTTTTTAAAGAAAAAAATTGTATTCAGTGTTTGACATTTATATTAAAGTCCAACTAATCTAAATTAATGTAGGATAGAGTCTCATTCGAAAAGTAATTACACTATCCTTCAATCTTGCTAGGGGTGCGCATCGGTCGGTTCGGTTCGGTTTTAGGTGTTATTGGTTTGATTTATCGGTTTTCGGTTTGTAAATACATCAAACCGATAACCAAACCAATAACATATTTCTTATCGGTTTATGGTACTTAACGGTTCGGTTTTCGGTTTAACCAATAAGAAAATACTCATATATATTATATACACGATAAGAAAATTTTCAAATAAACCATATGATCTTTCCAGCATTTGGCATGAAAGTAATAATCATAAAAGTAACAATCATTTTTCTTGCAAGTTTAGACACTAGACACATTCAAAGGAAAAAGTGTGAAAGTAACAATCGTTTAACCATTAACAAAAAGTGTGAAAGTAACAATCGTTTAACCATTAACAAAAAGTGTGAAAGTAACAATCGTTTAACCATTAACAAAAAGTGTGAAAGTAACAATCGTTTAACCATTAACAAAAAGTGTGAAAGTAACAATCGTTTAACCATTAACAAAAAGTGTGAAAGTAACAATCGTTTAACCATTAACAAAAAGTGTGAAAGTAACAATCGTTTAACCATTAACAAAAAGTGTGAAAGTAACAATCGTTTAACCATTAACAATAAGACTAGTAAATTTAGTATAGTCTTATTGGGTTATCGGTTTAACCATTAACAAAAATTATAAAACCGAAAACCAAAAACCGAACCAATAACCCAATAATTTTTTTTGCAAAACCGTTTAAAAACCATTAGCCCAATAACCCAATATCAATAAACCAATAGTGTTTTTTTCGGTTCAATTTATTGGATAAATCGGTTTTTGCACAACCCTAGGAATACCTATATTTTATTTACTTCTGGGGTAGGATTTACTAAGAAAAGACAAATAGATGAGCTGGAAAGTGGAAAGGGAATACCTATATTTTATTTACTTCTGGGGTAGGATTTACTAAGAAAAGACAAATAGATGAGCTGGAAAGTGGAAAGGGAATACCTATATTTTATTTACTTCTGGGGTAGGATTTACTAAGAAAAGACAAATAGATGAGCTGGAAAGTGGAAAGGGAATACCTATATTTTATTTACTTCTGGGGTAGGATTTACTAAGAAGGTTTTTGGTTAATCGGTTTATGGTACTTAACGGTTCGGTTTTCGGTTTAACCAATAAGAAAATACTCATATATATTATATACACGATAAGAAAATTTTCAAATAAACCATATGATTTTTCCAGCATTTGGCATGAAAGTAATAATCATAAAAGTAACAATCATTTTTCTTGCAAGTTTAGACACTAGACACATTCAAAGGAAAAAGTGTGAAAGTAACAATCGTTTAACCATTAACAAAAAGTGTGAAAGTAACAATCGTTTAACCATTAACAAAAAGTGTGAAAGTAACAATCGTTTAACCATTAACAAAAAGTGTGAAAGTAACAATCGTTTAACCATTAACAAAAAGTGTGAAAGTAACAATCGTTTAACCATTAACAAAAAGTGTGAAAGTAACAATCGTTTAACCATTAACAAAAAGTGTGAAAGTAACAATCGTTTAACCATTAACAAAAAGTGTGAAAGTAACAATCGTTTAACCATTAACAATAAGACTAGTAAATTTAGTATAGTCTTATTGGGTTATCGGTTTAACCATTAACAAAAATTATAAAACCGGAAACCGAACCAATAACCCAATAAAAAAATTTGCAAAACCGTTTAAAAACCGTTAGCCCAATAACCCAATATCAATAAACCAGTAGTGTTTTTTTCGATTCGATTTATTGGTTAAATCGGTTTTTGCACACCCCTAAATCTTGCTTTTATTTATGTCTTATTCGAAATAACTTCTAATTAAGTTAGTTGGAAATTGAAAGAGGAAAATAAGTTGACATCAAACAAATAATTTCAAGTTTTAATTATCGTGAAATTCGTCATCAAAATGTGCTATTATTATGCGGTCAACCAACTCATACTTACCTTCACAACTAAATAATGAATATTCATAAGAAAAAAGACAGTGCCTTCCATAGACTTCTAAAGGCTTGACCTTTGACCAAACATTAATATTTGGAATCTTGTCATAGCCTTTAATGTTTTAAATTTTTTTTTAGGTCTCTATGATTAGAGACTAGCTACGTGAGCTCGTATTAGCACAGATCCAATATATATTATTTTTTTGAATTTATATGACATAGATGAATCATGACGTTTTAAAATACACATAATTATATAAACATTTCAAGATCTTTTAATATTTCATATTTGTGTGCTTATTTAATTTCAATAAAGGACAAATAAGACTAATTAGTTTTACAAGACATTAAAAGAAATATTCACAAGGTATGCCAACATCTATTTTCTAATCTATTGATGAGTTGTGTTCACTACCAAAAAAATAAAAAATATTACAAAATTAGTGAGACAATTTTTGTTGCTAAACGGCAAAAGAAATGGGATTAACTAATTATTATATTTCATGTTACATAAAGTTAATCAATTATAATAATCTCTTGATGAGAAATATAAATACACTATCCATGTGCTTAATCCAAGTTGAGGCTCTTAGGATAATCATACTATATACAATACTTTTCATTTTTTTAATACATGTTGTCTACAATAATTTACTAAGAAACAAATATCCCCCCATCTAAATACATGGCACAACATTAGTATATTAACCGGTACGGATGGTTGCGGTGGTGCAGTAGGTTGTATTTTAATTGAGTTATTCGTCACATTTGATTTGTCTTTTACGATTTATATTTCTTATGTAATTTGCAAGTCATTACACAGAAACAGACTTACTCAATGTGCATCCAAAGATAGCAACTCTGAATTACCTAGAGATTAAAAAGAAACATTAATATATTAATAGCATAAATCTTAAGTGAATTTAAATTATATTCCCTCTAGTTCAACAAATGTAAGCTTCGATATATATTTCTTCTTTTTTTCTTGTGGTCAGATTTAATATCTTCATATTTTTTATATCAATGATCTGGCGAATTAGGTTGAGATGATTCTTTCATTCTATTTTTTCCTTATTACATGTGCTTACTTCTAATTGGTAACATTTTTTTTTCTATCTATAGAAAGATTCAATCGTCACGTAAAACCAAAATAAAACAATACTCATTATTATAGTTTGTTCAAGTTACATAGTTGTCACATGAATTAACCATCACGAAATTAAAAGGATTAGACTTTAGCAATTGAAATTTCGATTACTTCACAACTCACAACTATAATATAAACCATTGATTTTGATAATGTGTCACATCACTTTAATTATGATTGAGTGATAAATCTATAAATGAAAACACATAGTTTATATTCATTAATGATGGAGTGGTTTTGTTAAATTTATATTGTGTATATTCATTAATGTGGATTTTTAATATTTTTTGTTGTGTCTACGTTGATGACATGATATTGTCATTACAAGTAATGAAAGAACAAAAACTATTGACTCCTCGTGATTTCTAATGAGGTCAATCAAAAAAGGAGTTCTGTCATGGGTTGAGTGACGACTACACAATTTAGTCTTTTTTCGGTTACATTGAGTGATAAACTATTGGATAAAAATCTATATTTTATATTCATTGATTGGATGTAAATATTCGATGTAAATAAGTTTTCATTAATAAATACTTTCGTTAATTAGTTAGTATGAAAAAATACTAAGAAAAAGAAAATTGGTGAAGAATAATTTCTGTTGTTAAACCATACGGATTTTATGTTAATTCTATTTAATAACGAATTATCAAAATGTATTGTTAATAAAGGTCTATTTAGTTATTATTATTAGTAATAAATATACGACAAATTATATACTCCCTCCGTTCCTTTTTAGTTGTCCATATTTCCTCTTTTAGTTGTCCCTATTTAGTTGTCTATTTTGACAAATCAAGAAAGGACAATAATTTTTTTCTTATTATACCCTTATTTAAATAAAGTTGTCATAAATAAAGTAAATAAACTTATGAACTTCTCAGCATTGATTAGTTATCTTGAGTGAATTTATTTTGGAATTGTAAATTGTACTATAAAGGTAAAATTGTAACTTCACTATGTTAATCATTATTACCTTAATCTGTGTGTCATTTCTAAAGTGGACAACTAAATAGGGACGGAGGGAGTA
>NW_006239243.1:447426-470515 GCF_000226075.1 Solanum tuberosum | reverse complement strand
TTTAGTTGTCCCTATTTAGTTGTCCATTTTGACAAATCAAGAAAGGACAACAATTTTTTTCCTATTATACCCTTATTTAAAGTGAAAAGTTGTCATAAATAAAGTAAATAAACTTATGAACTTCTCAGCATTGATTAGTTATCTTGAGTGAATTTATTTTGGAATTGTAAATTGTACTATAAAGGTAAAATTGTAACTTCACTATGTTAATCATTATTACCTTAATCTGTGTGTCATTTCTAAAGTGGACAACTAAATAGGGACGGAGGGAGTATTTCGTTCTTATCTCTCCCATTTTTTTAGTAAATGTTTGGTCTAGAATCCTTCTTCCCTCCTATATTAGAAAAAATATTATGTTCAAAATTTATCCTACAATTGATCCTTAAATAAAATCTATAAATTAGTTTATTCTTTTAAATTGTAATCAATTCATAAAATTAATTGTAGGAGACAAGACATTCAAAACTAAGTTGACTATTCACAACAAATTTTTTCAAGTCATGTTTTGACCATGTCATGTTTATCCCATTACTATTTCCGTTTCATATTATTTGGTTCATATTTAGTTTGACACAATTTTTCTTTAAAATATATTTTATTAAATTATTCTTGTTATTTGCTATATTCTCTTCATTGCTTCCTTCTTTTTATATCTAATTTTTTTGCATTAGAGCTGAGGGTTTTTCGGAAACAGTTTCTCTACCTCCATGAAATAGTTGGAAGGTCTGCATACATTCTACTTCCCTAGACACCACCACTTTTCACTGAGTATGTTTTTATTATTATAGTATTTTACTCAATTGTAAAATTTTAGAAATCTAAATACAATTATTATTTTATATAATTATTTAATATTAAACAAAAACTTTCTTGATTTTAAATAAATAATCAGTAAAATGAACTACTTATTTTTTATATAAAGATCAAATAATATAAAATGGAGGGAGGAGTATTTGGAATCTTCAACCTTGTTACAGCCTTTTAATTTCTTCTTTTATATTTATTGGTCTTTTTGTATTTTTATAGAAGCTTCTTTTGGTCAATTTCACCAATATAAGTAACCAATAAAAGTCAACAACAACAATAATATATACATTCTAATTTCATAAATAAATTTAAAATATATAATTGTTATAATTTACTCTCTTTTTTTTCATATTGTATACCATTGTTTACGAAATAGTATGAGTCTAAATATTACATGACACATCATTAATTTATTATTAATATAATAATATGAATTATAAGAACGTTATGTAGAAATTTTTTGCTAAGAATTCTCAAAGTTATAATTATTCTAGTCAATAACGTTAACTAAACTCTTATACAAAGTCAAATTTTTACTATTTTGAATTTTCTCGTTTATTTGACCTAATTATTTCTTCTAGTTAAAAATTCAAGTACGTTAGAATTTCAATCCCCTTTATTTTTTTTAAAAAAAACAATAATGAAGAAAAAATGGAAGAAGAATAGTATACCTAATGGTGGAGGTATATTTTTCGATTCTATCAAAGACTTTATCTTATAAAAATATTGGGCCAAGAGAACCAATAAATAGTTAATTAATAAAGCTAAAATATTTTTTTAAATGTCAAGACAATGATTAACAAAATGATAGAACTTAAATTTTATATTTGTTATTTTCAAATTTTTATGTGTAAAATAAAAACCTAGTATATAAAATTAAAAAAAAATATATAAAAGACTACGAGGTCAATTGATCGACAATGGTACTCATTCAAAGGGATATATGGTTGTGGATAATCTTAATTACTTTTTCTTTTTAATAATATTCGTCCACTATTGACTTTGTATACTTCAAATAGAAGTGTAATTTCACTATATTACCTTTTAAATATAATAAATACAATGTCTTGAAAAATATAATAGAGAAAATGACATAATTAATGATAAGGATAAATTAGGAACTAAGTATAAAATTATACATTAATTTCGTAAAGTAAACAAATATTGTTAGACATTCTAAAATAGTACAATGAACAACTATTGAACAGAAGAAAAAAAAATTGCAAAGAATTTATTGATTTATAGGTTCATTAAATTAAAGGGTCCCATGATGAATTTTTCAACCTTAGTGTGCTGTTCTTTTTTTCTTCAATTATCATTTATCAAGAAGACTATTCTCAACTAAAATACTCCCACCTTTTCCTATTTTATATGTCACCACTTACCTAAAGAAATGATGTAATTTTACCATTTTATTCTTATTTAATGTTTTTTAAAATTAATTTTATAATAAATGATGAGTACATTTTTAAGATTAATTAACTATTCTATCGAGGGTATAATAGACAAAATATGATAATTTATGCATAAATTTTATAAAATGACATGTATTATGGTTCAGTTATTTATAGAAAGGGTTGACGTATAAAATGAGACGGAGGAAGTAATGTGATTGGACAGGAAAAATAGGATGTTCTTTTGAGGTGACTCAACTATCCCAATGAATGAACATTTATTACATAATTTAATAAGTATATTTTTGTGTGAGAACTCAAAAGTATTTTCGAAGAGAGCAATATTTATTTGATTACTTAAATTAAAAAATATTTTTACCAATATTAAATTCATAATTTGTGTTTGATAAGAGTTCAATAAAACACCCATAAAAAAATCATCTCAACTTATGAAGACATCTTCTACTACTACACAAAAAATTTAAACCTTTTTCATAATTTTTTTTTTAATTTTATAATCTTAGCAAAGTATTTAACTTTCTAATATAAATGTATTTTTTTATAAATAAAATTAGAAGTTTCATTTCTCAAAAGCTTGATTAGGCAGACTATAAGTCTAGAAAATAACTTTGTACTTACGTGACACATTATTCTACATGTTCATAATTATTATTATAAGAAGATATTTATCACTCAGATGGAAAGACATGTTTTTTTTAATCTTATTATTGATTACGACACAAGTAATATGAACATATTGTATACCGTTATAGTTATTTAATTTATATATATAATAAAATTTCTTGATTATAAAAAATATTCAACTTGTCATTTTTTTTTATCCCTATCACACGGTACATTATTGCCTTTTACTATTGTCAACATCGAAAATTATTTTGCGGAATGTGCGTTTCTAGAATATGATGATTATCAATTCTATAACATTAAATAAAATAACATAGGCTAGATTATACTTTTTTCACTCTCTATAATTTAGAACTAGAAATTTGAGTGGATACAAAATAGTACTCTACCCACTATATATTAATCTTATTATATGATATGCTTTTTGCGTGAATGAATCATTAAATTTATTAGGTGCAATTTAGTGGATTCATCTTATTAGCATTACTATTAAGACTTGAGAGCAATTCAATTAAAATAATTTCTAGTTTGGCATGATTGGTTGACTTTCTTAACAATATTAAATGATGAGATTTTTTATTAATTTGATCAGATTACATAATATTTTCTTGTTTTAATTTGTTTGTTTTACTTTATTTTTTAATTTGTTTATTTTTTAAAAATTATTTCCCCCTTTTTGGCAACTCTTTAATTCTATTTTTTCATCTAATATGTTTAAGATCATAAGATTATAGAAATTTTAGTAGATTTTACGTATATTTAATTTAAGACCAGAAGATTCAATAATATTCTTTAAACACTATATCAAGTTAAAATCAGATAAATAAAATGTAGTTAGTAGTATTTAAGATTAAACTTCTTCTCTCTTCTTTCACCACCAATTTTTCTCTAAAATAAAAATAATATACCTAGTAAATTCTCATAAATAGAATCTAAAAATAATAAAATATATATAGATCTTATCTCTGCACGATAAAATTCCCCCCTAATGTAGATTTCTTGAAGTTCAAACAAATTCTAGATTCAAGGAGATGTAGCATTTGTAATGGGCCTACTTTTGAATAGCTGAATGAGTCTAATGGGCTAAGCTAGGTGAAGACTGGGCGTATTACCCAATTATACTGAAAAAGGGGAAAATTTCTCAAATAGTCATTATTATAAATTTAATTAGGCTCTTTAGCTATAGTTTATCTATTTATGGACCGTAGTTATAGTTTACTTATTTGTATAAGGCAAAATGGTCTGGTGGACCCTTATACTTGCATCAGTTTGTATTGTGAACCCTTCTACTTATCTATTGGTCAATTGAACCCTTATACTCAGTAAAACATAATATATCAAACCCTCTGACCATTGACCAGCCTCATGTGGCATTAAAATGATTGAGTTGGCACAAAAGCGTGGCTACACGCGTTAAAAGGGCAAGTGAAGATCACACTTACATTAAAAAATATTAAAATTATACAATAATTGATTTTATAAAAGAAAAATAAAATAAAAATAATTTTCTTCTTCTCCTACTCCACCACACTTCTTTTCCAGCCATTATCCTCTTTTCCAATCAACCCCTCACCCCAACCACGCTCCAATCTCCATTTTCCTTCTTCATACCATGTTGTCATTGTCTTCAGCAGATCCATCCCCCTTTTTTTTAAAAAAATTCGATTCCAATAGAAATTTCAATTTTCTCTTTGACATAAAAGACTAACACAGAAAGAAAAAAGGAAAGGAAACAAAGAAAGATGACATTGTAGATCTTATAGTTTCAATCAAGAATTTTCAGCGACACACTAGAATTTTCAGCGATCCATTTTGGATTTCTTCTCAGTCCCCGGTTTCTTCCCCACAAATCGACGTCAAACTTTACGTTCTAATCGATCTTCAATTTGTCTAATTCATTTTCTCCTCTATGTATTGCTTGTGATTCCAGCCACTATTACTATTGATTTCTTGGGCATTATGTTGTTGTCAGTTGTATATTTTCAAGATTCAAGATTTGTTTTTAAGATTTTCATTTTCAATGTCCCTTTTCTTTTATACGAAGACAAATTTAAATGGAAGAAAAAATAAGGATGGAGGTGATGATAATGGTGGTTGTGGGTGGTGGAGGTAAGTTGAATGGAAGGTGGAGGAAGGTGAGAGAAATATGAATTTTATTTGAAAGAATTATTTAACCTTCTATTTAGTATATTAATTAATAATTTTAAAAAAGTTAAAAAAGATAATTATGACATGGTATTAATTTATGTGACATGAATTTGACATGTCATCTATTCAATGGAGAGTGAGATACACACATGGTAGGAGGGGCTTAAAAATCATTTTTTGATTGAGTTTAAGGGTTTAGTTGGTAAAAGATTAAGTAGAAGGATCCACAATACAAACACATACAAGTATAGGGGTCCACCAAACCCTTTTGCCATTTGTATAATTCACGGGTACATTTGTATAATTCGCGCGCATTTGCATAATTGAGTTATTTTCGTCCGTAAAACTCTGAATAATGAATTTATACAAATACAAACATCTGAACTTTAAACAATTATACAAATTATATTAGGGAAAATGCATAAGTACCCCCACCCCCAGCCTATACCCAAAATCCCTGAGACACACCTATGACCTAACCTTTACTAAGGTCCTATTACCCCCCCCCCTCGAACTTATTTTATATATAATTTTCTACTCTTTTTCGGCCTACGTGGTACTATCCTTGAAAAAATTGTCAACATGCACTGGGCCCACAAGATAGTGCCACGTAGGCCGAAAAGGGATAGAAAATTATATATAAAATAAGTTCGGGGGGTAATAGGACCTTAGTGAGGGGGGGGGGGGGGGGGGGGGTAATAGGACCTTAGTAAAGGTTAGGTGTGTCTCAGGGATTTTGCGCATAGGTTGGGGGTACTTATGCATTTTCCCATTATATTAAACAAATTACATTATACAAAAGCTATACAAATTTCGAAAACTACATGTTTATTCAAAAAAAGTTACATACAAAAAATATTGTTTGTATCTGGTGATAAAACTAAAAAATCAAAAGAAATCACCGTCATAAACAAATACAACCCGTCACATACAAATACAAATCAAACGAAAAAAATATTAATGACGAATTATACAAACTTGAAGTGCAAGCCATGTAATTAACGCTAAATGTTAGTAGCAAATTGTAAATTAGCTAAACTATAGATATGTTAACTAATTAACTAGTATATATTTGTTTATATTCACGGAATTTTCTATATTCAAAAACTTTTGAGGAAATGACAACTAAATAGGAACGGATAAAGCTAATTTGTACAAAATAAATAGTTTATTTCTTTTTTCATCAACATTTATAGGGTATTTTTACGAAAATTCTACTAATTTAGAAGTTAATTACTTAGATTCATATATGTATCTTGCCTATAAATACGTTTAGATATTTATATTTCGGATATATAAACTCAAAATTAGATATATTATGTTACACAGTATTAAATTCTTGAAAGAGGTTTAAGCTTAGCCGCCCGCTAATGGAGTTGTCGAAGCACAGAGCAACAGCATCAATGGCGGTCGATTCAGTTCCAGTTCTTCCTCCTGAGTTAATATCCGAAATACTCACAAGGCTACCTGTGAAAACCTTGCTGAAAATGAGGTGTGTTTCAAAATCTATGCTTTCTCTAATCTCTAATCCCCAATTCATCAAAACCCATCTCAAATTTTCAATCAATAATCAGCAATTTACTTACCATAAGCTTCTTTTTCGAAATTTCGACGATGAAAATAGCTTGAGTTACTACACTTTCTCATTATTTCCAATACCCATTTGTGTAAAACCTCAACGTATCCCTACTGAGCTTGATTTCTCTTGTGAAGATTTATTTGGTGATAGATATCGAATTTTGGGTTCCTGTGATGGATTGATTTGTATTTCTCGTGATATTTTAGATCTGTTTCTATGGAATCCCACTACTAGAAAGTTGAAGAAATTGCCCTCTTCTGGAATTAATGTGAGTTGTGAACATGATGTTGATTTTTCTTATGGATTTGGTTGTTGTACTGATACTGATCAGTGTCGAATTGATTACAGAATCGTAGAAATTGTGCGAAAAGAACATAGTTGTATTAATCGTTATTATGTTAGTGTTTATAGTCTAAGAAGTGATTCTTGGAAAAGAATCGAAGAGTATCCGAGCATTGTGTTTAGGGATCATTCTGGTAAGTTTGTGAATGGGAAACTTCATTGGAGTGCAGAGGATCGTGTGAGTGATAATAAATCGACATTTTTTATTTCTTCCTTTGATCTGGTAAATGAAACATTTGGAAATGTAGCATTGCCTGGTCCAGAAGGTGAGTTTTTTGATCGCGAAGTAGGGTGTTCAGGAGGTAAATTGTGTTTGTTTTGTTACTTTGAGAACAAGACTGATGTGTGGGTAATGAAGGAGTATGATGTTGTAGAGTCGTGGACCAAGATAGCTTCGATCCCTACAAAAGATTACGAGGCTTGGCCAATTTTCATCTCCCGAGATGATGAAATTTTAGTGCATGAATCTAGAAGTTTAGTGTGGTTTAATTCAAGAGATAACACTTTCACGCGTCCTGAGGTTAGGATACGTTGTGATGCTGCAAACAATCTTGGTTTATACAATGAAAGTCTTGTTTCTCCATTTTTTTTGGAGGAACCTATCGATCAATGAGTGAAAAAGGATGAAGACTGTGCTATGGTCTTCGAGCTCTCGTGCATAATGAAGAACTTGCAAGAAGAGGTGAACAAACTTGAAGCATGACACGTTGTGATGCTGCAAACAATCTTGGTTTATACAATGAAAGTCTTGTTTCTCCATACTTTTTGGAGGAACCTATTGATCAATGAGTGAAAAAGGATGGAGATTGTGCTATGGTCTTCGAGGTCTCGTGCATAATGAAGAACTTGCAAGAAGAGGTGAACAAACTTGAAGCATGACACTTTGTGATTCTGCAAACAATCTTGGTTTATACAATGGAAGTTGTTTCTCCATACTTTTTGGAGGAACCTATCGATCAATGAGTGAAAAAGGATGGAGATTGTGCTATGGTCTTCGAGGTCTCGTGCATAATGAAGAACTTGCAAGAAGAGGTGAACAAACTTGAAGCAATTTGTGATTCTGCAAACAATCTTGGTTTATACAATAGAAGTCTTGTTTCTCCATACTTTTTGGAGGAACCTATCGATCAATGAGTGAAAAAAGGATGGAGATTGTGCTATGGTCTTCGAGGTCTCGTGCATAATGAAGAACTTGCAAGAAAAGGTGAACAAACTTGAACTTTGAAGCATGACGTAGTCAACATAAAGTTTTGGTTAGAGGTGGAAAACTAGTATTTCTTGTTCTAAATTTTTCTATCTAAACGATGTCAATGGTACTTGCTTTGATCGAAGATCTTCTCCAGGTAATTTCTTTTTTGTTGCTTTTGTATCACAAAACTTGTCATGGTGGGAAAAAAACTCGAAAGGCTTGATCATGTTAAGAATTTACTATGAATCGAATTCTCTCTTTATGCAATTATGTATTAAGAATCTCTCCATATATACCCATTGAGCTTGATATTCCTTGTAAAGACTCATTTGCTGACTATAAAGTTGTGGATGTTCGGAGTGTGAAGTGTTTGTTTTGTATCCCTCGTGATCTTAAATATCTATTTCTATGGAGTCCGTCAAGAAGAAAGTTGAAATTTTTCCCTTTTTTAGGAAGAAATGTGTGTTATAGCTCGTATATGGCTTATGGTTTTGGTTAAAACTAGTATCAAGATGATTACGAAATTGTACAAGTTGTGGAAAATCCACATTGTGAGTATGTTTATGTAGTTTATGTAGCATTGAATCAGTTTGTAGAAATCTTCGATTTTCAGTTCCTATTGATATAAGTTTCATTGGGATATACTCATCGAGGTACATGTTACATCTCCAAACAACTCGTTTATGATATTGAGGATTCATACAGCTGAGTCTAACTAGCTTGGAGTTCAACAATGTTCTTTTTCTTGTTGATCCTTAAATCAGTCTATTAAGAGTCTTTGATTCACTTAATAATTACTGCAAATATTTAAAAAAGTTACTTTCGAATTAATTAGACAAATATAAATTGCAATCAAATATACTTTCTTGAAAAAATAATTTTAAAATAAGTCGATTTTAAAAGTTTAGCTAAAGTAATCTTTCGTGACTGTGTCTTCAGGTCCGGTAGTTGAGCTGGATTTTTACACGATATGACTGCCTTTTCAAATAATATTACCATAAGTTATATATATTACCACAAATTTTAGGATTCTTTAATATTTAATTTATATTTTATGACTCCTTATTTATTCATTCTTCTAATTTTCATTTATAGTATATTTTAGACTCTTTAAATTTTAATAATTTGAAAGACTTTATTTTCTAGGACTATCTATTGGCTATTGCATGTCTCGTTATCTAGTGGCGTGGCAAAATACCATTGTTTTCTCTATGTAATGTAACTTTAAACGAAAACATGCTTTAGACTCTACTTAACAGTTGTCCGTTGATCGACTCTTTCATCCTTGAGTATTATAACGGGTTGGAAAAGATTGAGCTGTTGAATCTTCAAAAAAATCAAGTCAGTTTCACTGAGGATGCGTAAGAACCAGCGTGTTAAAACTGAAGCACCAACTCTTGAATATTTGTTTTTTCTCGGGCAGGTTCACAGAATAGTTGCGGAAAGCTTCAACATATCGTTTTTCATCAAATAAATGTAGAGAGTTTTATTTCTTTTAGTCCGATTTGAATATGTACTGTTTTTGCAGTCATACTTTTAAAGTAATATAGATTAGATAATATGTTGTCAGACAACATTATAATATAATGTACAATATACTATTGAATACATTATAATACGTTAAATATTTTAAAGTTGTATATCCCTATTAATTGGGGATTAGCCAACGCGAGTAAATGATACAAACGGTTTTAAAGTTGTATATCCCTATTTATTATGCTTCAAAAAGGGAAGGGACATATTTTTTAATGGTAAAATCTAAAGAACTTTTTCTATTAATTTTTTTTTTCTGCCCCTATAAACGAGGGAAATTTTTCGATTTAGTGGAACATCATGACGGTTCCTAATTTGAGTGGGTTAAGGATTCTTTAATATTTTAGTATATAAATTTTGGCAAACAGAATTAAGCAAATAATGTTCCATAGCTGTAGTTATATCTTGTTTTTATTTTAAATTTATAAAAAAAATTATTTTTTAAAATAATGACTATATTTGCGGTAACAAAATACAGCTGTCAATTACTATTGATGCAACAAAATCAGTTTTTAAAAAAAATATATATCACATGATATATTCATGCTAAGTGTATTTCCTTACAATTTCTTACCAAACGATGAACTCTTCAAGCTATAAAATTTTCTTTAGGACTCCTTAGTAACCTTTTTGTACCTCTCCAAACGCTAATCTAGAAATTTTTATGGCTGACGTATTGCTTGAATGTCTCATTCAAAAAAATACTCTGTGTTCTTAGTTTTAAAGAAGCAACCAAGATGACTATTCTCTCAAAAACATGGTTGTAAGCTTGGTTGACTCTTTCCGACTTGAAATTCACAAAGGATTATTTCAAACTCAGGCGTAGGAATATTGTTGATAATATCACGGAGAGATATCGGGACGGAAAAATCCCTATACAAAAGTTTGAATTAACAAGCAAGGTTTATTCTAGTGAAATTCTTCATCTGATTTATAAGTGGCTTGACATTGCACTTCAAAATGACGTAAAAGATCTCCGCGTCATCGGAGGTTCTGGATTAAAATTACCTATTTTCAAAATCTTGGCAGCAAAATCACTAAGAAAATTGGTTCTCATTGATTGTAGTCTGGAATTTTTTTCGTTTACGAAATGCAATTCTTTGAGAAAACTTTCTCTAACTAGGATCAATTTAGACGAAAACATTCTTCAGACTCAACTTAATAGTTGTCCTTTGTTTGTCACTTTCATACTAGAGCGTTGTTCGGGGTTGAAAAAGATTGAGTTGTTGAATCAACAAAAAATATTAAGTTGGTTTCCATTAAGACAAAGGGCAAACCAAAACACCTTGTTAAAATCCAAATATCGACTCTTGAACACTTTTCTTATTATGGTTTACGAAAAGAAGAATTGGATGTTATTGAATTTCAGAATCTAAAATCTTTAGATATATCATATGTGAAATGTTTTCATGTTTTATCGGACCGTTTGATGTGTATGAAATTAAAAGTAGCAAAAGTATACAAATATGATGGGAAAAATCAGGGTTTGCATCCTATCGAATTCGAACGAGAAAACCTCTCGATATTTGCCTTTCGAGGATGGGAGACATTTTTATTTTTATTAGATTGGTGATGCAGTTTATTTTATTACAGAATTATAAAATTCATCAATTTGTACGTACTTTAAATGGACACTGTTTTCTTGTAGTTTATGTGAATTTATTTTATGATTACCTACCCACGATAATTTTGATTTAATAACACATTTAGTTAGTTATAATGTCTTAAATATCAAAATATATTAATAAATTGACATACTTCCAAGCTAATCAAAGGACACGTTATTTCTAATATAATAAGGAGTTATTTTAAAATAACAAATTTAATTGATTTTAAAGTCTTAATAATAGGATAATAATTAAATAATAATGAGTAGAAAACCTTTTCCTATTTTTTTGGACTCTTTTGACGGTTTTTTGCCCTTATTTGGTCCTATATTTTTGGACGTTTTTTAAAACTCTTTTTTTGCTTATTATTTTGATTGTTTTTTTTTGGATCAAGTCAGTTGAAAAAAGATTCATTTAACCATAGATAGTCTTTTCCATTTAATTTTTTATTATGCTTATTATAGTTAACATTTATATAATTAAAATAATGAAATTATAATTGAAGAAAAATGGTGAAAAAACGATTTTGTCTGAAGTGAAGTATTTTAATGCAGAGTAAAAAGTTCGAACAACATTATCAACAACCTTACACTTTTAATATAGTATATATATATATAATATATCTTACTAATATATTTTAGGAGTCCTTAGACATTTGAGTTTGTAGCCTCTCTAATTTCTTTGAAACTCTCGATGTTTGTATGCCCAAACCCTAATCTTCTTTCTTTTTTCTTGATTTGTAACCTATAAATAAATTAATTAGGGATTTCTTCATATAAAAAAATTGTATTGTAGAAATTTCTATGGCTGACATATTGCCGGAATGTCTCATTCAAAAAATACTCTGTTGTCTTAATTTTAAAGAAGCAACCAAGATGACCATTCTCTCCAAAACATGGTTGCAAGCATGGTTGACTCTTCCTGACTTGAAATTCACAATGTATTATCTCAATCGCAATACGAATATAGTGGACAATATCATGGAGAGATATAGGGACGGAAAAATCCCTATACAAAAGTTTGAATTATCATATTTTGTTCATTATACTAGTGATTTTTTCCATCTTATTGATAAATGGCTTGATATCGTATTTCAGAATGGTGTAGAAAATCTCATCTTTAGAGTTCATGTTAGTAGATCATACCGCTGGTCTATTTTTAAAATCATGGCAGCAAAATCGTTAAGAGAATTGGTTCTGAGTAATTGTGATCTAATGTATGATTCGTTATCTAGTGGTGTGGCGGGAACTTGTTCTTCTTTGAGAAAGCTTTCTCTATCTTATATAATTTTAAACGATAACATACTTCAAACTCTACTTAATAGTTGTCCCTTGATTGTCACTTTCACCCTACAGTATTGTTCGGGGTTAGAAAAGATTGAGTTGCCGAATCTTCAAAAGATCAAGTCAGTATCAATGAAGATGAATAAGAACCAGCGTGTTAAAATTGAAGCACCAACTCTTGAACATTTGTTTTTCTCCGGTTTTGAGGATGAGTATCCTATGTTGGATATTATTGATCGATGCTCCAAATTTGGTATCACTTGAGTATATAGGAAATCAAATTCCAAAGACTTTTGTAGATACTGATTTGCAATGGAGTTGTCATCCTACAAGATTCATCCTTAGCTCAACTATTACAACGATTAAATGTTTCATGGATCGCTTAATGTATATGAAGAGTTCGAGTCATTCTACTTCGAATGGAAACTATGTTTTACATAGTCAACTAAAAGAAGTAAAAGCCTACAAATTTGATCATGAAAACCATGGGTGGCATCATGTACAACTTGAAAATGGAAATCTACTGTTCCTTAGAAAGTGGGAGAGATTTTCTTTTTTATTAGAATATTGGTGATGCAATCTGTTTACATCATGTAAGTTAGATAACTATAATTCGTAGTATTACTCTTGTAGTTTCTTGTCCTTTGAGTTTGGTTATTATGTGTTGGTCTTTTAGTTGGATTATTGTTTTATCTTGTTATGACTACTGTTCAATATGATTTGTCAGGTTGTCTATAGTATTTTGTCATGACTTTTTCATTTTCGTTATTTCTTTCTCTTTAATGCTTTGTATTATTTTTCCTTGAGCCGAGGATGTATGAAAAACAACTTCTCTACCTCGATAGAGGTAAGGTCTGCATACATTTTTTCTGTGTTTCTAGGGGATGTTTCCACACCACACATCAATTAACAAGGATAAATGTAAAATTTTCAAAAAGGTCATTGTTTTCCTATCAGGTAAGAAAAAATATATCTAATATAATCGAATAGTAATATTCGAATGACAACAAAAATAGAAAGGAAGAACTCTCTAAACATGTATCTAAAGACACTTTAATATTTAAAATATATATTTTGGTTGTTTCCTAGTTTAATGATGCTATATAAATAAACACGAGCTAACACAATTTAATCCTAATTCAACTTGGTTTTGTTTAGATTTGCAACCTATAAATAAATTAATTAGGTTTTTCTTCTATTTGGCATAAATTATATGGCTGACATATTGCCGGAATGTCTCATTCACAAAATACTTTGTTTTCTTAGTTTTAAAGAAGCAACCAAGATGACAATTCTCTCGAAAAATCCCTCTACAAAAGTTTGAATTATCACACTATGTTTATTCTAGTAATGTTTTCAATTTTATTGATAAATGGCTTGACATCGCACTTCAGAATGGTGTAAAAGATCTCATCCTTAGAGTTCATGTTAGTAGATCATACCGCTGGTCTATTTTTAAAATCATAGCAACAAAATCATTAAGAGAATTGGTTCTGAGTTATTGTGATCTAATGTATGATTCGTTATCTAGTGGTGTGGCGGCAAAATGCCCTTCTTTGAGAAAGCTTTCTCTATCTCATGTAATTTTAAACGATAACATGCTTCAAACATTACTTAATAGTTGTCCTTTGATTGTCACTTTCAACTTAGAGTATTGTTCGGTGTTGAAAAAGATTGAGTTGCTGAATCTTCAAAAGATTAAGTCAGTTTCAATGAGGATGTGTAGGTACCAGCGTGTAAAAATTGAAGCACCAACTCTTGAACATTTGTTTCTCTCCGGTTTTGAGGATGAATATCCTATGTTGGATATTATTGATGCTCCAAATTTGGTATCACTTGAGTATTTAGGAAATCAAATTCCTAAGACTTTTGTAGAAGCTAATTTTCAATGGAGTTGTCATCCTACGAGATTCATCCTTGGCTCAAATACTACAAGGATTAAACGTTTCTTGGATTGTTTATTGTATATGAAGAATTCGAGTCATTCTACTTCTTGTGGAAACAAGGATTTGCATAGTATGCAATTAAAAGAAGTAAAAGCCTACAAATTTGATCACGAAAACCAGAGGTGGCATCATGTACAACTCGAAAGTGGAAATCTGTTATCCCTTAGAAAGTTGGAGAGATTTTGTTTTATATTAGATTGGTGATGCAATCAGTAGTATTACTCGTGTAGTTTCTTGTCCTTTGAGTTTGATTATTATCTGTTTGGTTGTTGGTTTTTTACTTGGATTATTGTTTTGTCTTTGTTATGACGGTTGGTTGTTGATTTTTTACTTTGATTTTGTTATGACTACTGTTCAGTATGATTTGTTAGATTGTCTTTATAATATTTTGCCATGACTTCAATTTCGTTATTTCTTTCTCTTTAATGCTTTTGCACCATTTTCCTTGAGTCCAGAGTATATGTTAAACAACTTATCTACCTCGAATTCATATATATAATAATTGTATATTAATAAAAGCTAACTCATAGAATACATAACAATTCATTAGGCTTAAAATTAGGGACAAGGTGGTAAATATGACAAACAAAACAGTTTTATAAGTGTATATTCCTATTAATTAGGCTAAAAAAGGAAAATATTTTATACCGATACTCCAAAAAAAAATTAAGAGAATTAATTATTAAGTGCTGAATATCTAGAACAAGAAAATTGGTTAGAGAAATTGCATTATTTAGTGGAGTAGGAGTTATATTTTTTAAAATATTTTTTTATTCTTTAACTTTAGTTTATAACTTATATACATTATTTAGTTGAGTAGGAGTTATATTTATATGTTTATTTTTTAATAAATAGTGTTCTTAAAGAAGCAGCCAAGATGAGCATTCTCTCGAAAACGTGGTTGCAAGCATGGTTGACTCTTCCCGACTTGAAATTCACCTTTGATTAGCGCAAAGGTAATATTAAAATTGTTGACAATATCATGGAGAGATATAGGGACGAAAAAATCCCTATAGAAAAGTTTGAATTATCAAAGTCTTTTTTTAATAGTGAAATTGGCCGTCTAATTGATAAGTGGCTTCACATTACACTTTAGAAAGATCTCATCTTTAAAGCTTATAGCTTTCCATTGTACCCCATTCCTATTTTCAAAATCTTAGCAGCAAAATCGTTAAGAGAATTGGTTCTGAATGAGTGTGATCTAATGCATTATGTCTCATTATCTAGTGGTGTAACGAATTGCAAGTCTTTGAGAAATCTTTCTCTAAATGAGGTCAATTTAGACAAAAACATGCTTCAGACTCTACGTTATCGTCCAAATCCTGTCTATCACCATTACTTATAAGCAAATCCTAGCGACCCGTCATGGGTTGATCAATGTAAAACACCACCATCGCCTAATTGTTAAAATATTCTCAGTTAATAATCAATAATCAATCTTGGAGAACGATGAACAACATATAATAACATCATGAAGGTTCCTAACTTCATCCTTAACCCGAGTGCTCACATGTTAGAGCAGGGTACGAAATTCAATGCAGATATCAAACGCCCAACAATATAAAACACTTCTTTTACTACAATGACTTAAACAGAAACAGAAAAATAATTGAACTTCTAATACAGAGTATCATCATTAGAAGAAATTAAACCCTCTGCATATGTTCGATCAATGAAAAGCAAAACTTGAGGCTCATCATCTCCAAATTCTTCAAACTTTCGTTTCGATTCAGTTATTCTGTTAGCAAATTCTTTCAACTCCTCTGTTTTCAAATAATAAATCACCACACGTCCATTGTTATCGCTCCTGTAAAACTTAAAACCTCTGTTATAACCATTACGCTTTCTAATCAACACAGTACCAGGCTCTTCAATTTTTAACATTTTTTCCCACGAATAGCTCGTGGACATATTCATAGTAGAAACTTCCAGATAGTCTGGCTTATACCAAGATGCAGCATAATAAGGTACCAACGAAAATTTAGCAAAATAATTCCGTTCTCCTATAGAAAAATATGTTGTAGAGGTAGTATCTTCGATCACACGGGAGATTGATGCTGATTCACTGAGGTTCTCCGGGTTCCAGAAAACGATTCTGTCAGGCATTGGTACAGCTAGAAGAAAAGCTGCATTGATGTTAGAATTGATAAATTTTATGCTCAATCGAGCAGTCTCGTTCCTTTTTGAAGGCGTTTAAGATTTGATTCAGGTAATAATGCTGCTCGATGAATTGATGATCTTCAATTAGAGAATGCCATGATTCGTTAACTGATTTGAACCTTACAAGTGATTTCTTTGGAAGATTTAGGAGTATATTAATGGTGAGATCAGTAGGGAAGTTATTGGAATCCGCCATTGATGAATTTTGGAGAGTGTTTGGAAGGTTTAGGGGTTTAATATAACCGACTTGTTATGTAGTTTGGCTTTGGTAGGAAAGAAATTAAATTCCTCTATGAAATAGTAATATTGTATTACTATTTGGGAAAAAGGATAATTATACTCTTGAATTATAGTAAATGATATGCAGATACCTTTCGTCATACTTTTGGGACATTGGTGTCCATGCCGTCCAAAAACTAGAGCATATATACCTTTTATACTAATGGGCATACACATGTTATAATCTTATCCACCGACCGACAATTATTAAATATTGAATCGATGGATAAGATTGTGCCACGTGTCCCTATTTATGATAGATCTAAAGATTTCAAACTCTGACATTCAACAACCTCCAACTCTTTCGATAAACCAGTATAAGACAAGTGTGAATTTCAAGTCTGACTATATTGTCAACAATTTTCATATTGCCCTATGCGATAATCAAATGTGAATTTCAAGTCGGGAAGAGTTGACCATGAGTGCAACCATGTTTTCGAGAGAATGCTCATCTTGGCTGCTTCTTTAACACTAAGTAAGCAAAGTATTTTTTGAATGAGATATTCCAGCAATAGATCCGTTGTTGAGGTTGCAAATTTCTTCCTCTGATTTTGAGTGAATTTAGTCTTCACTCTCCTCATCTATTCGTCGTTGTAGAATATATATACCCTCGTTATAAAAATGGTAAATACGTTATAAAAATGGTATATATAGTCTGCTACTAGCTAACAAATTTCCCGTAGAAATATATATAAATATATATATATATATTCTAGGTTATGGTTGTGGTTTCCCTAATATTCTAGGAATCCTATTTCTAATGGGTTTGATGAGAGGGAGTTGCTCGGATGGTAAGCACCCCTCACTTCCAACCCGAAGGTTGCGAGTTCGAGTCACCAAGAGAGAGCAAAAGGGGTGGGAGTTCCTAGGGAGGGTAAAAAAAAGAAAAAAATCCTAACGGGTTAGTGTAATTTCATCCTATATTTATTAGAATACTATTTATTTATTTATTTTAAAAACAAATAAATATAACTCCTATTCCACTAAATAATGCATTTCAGTAATTAGCTAAAATTAAAGAAAACAACCTTAAGTTCCTGCAATTTTTCTAACCAATTTTCTTGTTCTAAACATGAAGCATTTAGAACCAATTCTTTTAAATATAAAAAATTTGTTGAAATTTCACTTTTAGTTAATTAAGGAAAAATTAAATGACTTTATATAATAAAAATAATATTTAAAAAAGAATAAAAGACTTTTGTGTGATAAAGGTAAGTTAGATGGTCTGCGAGCTATTGCATAAAAGCAATGCTTTTACAATAACCGACTTGTTATGTAGTTTTGTTTTGGTAGGACAGAAATTAAATTCCACCATAACATAATTTAGTTTAAGAGTAAGTAGCGGAAAAGGAATACATTGTCCTTGTATTTTAACAAATGAGTTATATTCCAATTGAATTTGAAACCAAATTAACATAAATGATATTGATAATGTACAGGCTTTAATGCATTAACATAAATTATTTTTGGCATGAAATACATGGTGGTAGTTCTGTTTCCTTCAACCTTAGAAGCATATTAATCTACATTGAAACTGCTATTTTGAAAAAAAAATCAAAAAAATACAAGACTTGTATAATATATTACTTCAGAAATTCGCGAATTCTTACTGGTCTCTTGACTGCATTGGTGTAACCCTGTACAGAATGAACAAACAAAATGTCGAAATCAATTGACATTCACTTTCTTCACTATCCAAAAGCCAAGTTTATAGTACTAGTAGCATTGCTAAAGTAAGATGGTAGTAGTATGAGTTATACTCTATTTGAGCTCAAGAATGGTACCATGTTTTGAATATAGATTGATTAAAATACCTCGTTAAATTTGAACAACAATGGACGTGAATCCCTCTCCTCCAATTTTTGCTTGAGTTTAGCATGGTCGTTATCTTGAGGGGTTTTGTCACTTGGCTTCCTAAACCTGATAAACAGAAAATCATCATTGAGTAGATGCGTCTCAGCTGACTGTGATTTCCAAAACATCTCGTATTTCTTTCCAACCAAATAGTCCAGATGATGCAAAGACGTATGGTCCATAACATAATACAAACAGATATTGATCCTTTAAGCTTATTGGAAAGAAGAAAAGTGTGCATGTGAAGAGATCAGCCACAGTACATAAAATAGCAAAAGGTCTTAAGAACAGAATTTTATGAAACTTTCATGTGTAACCAAAAGCTAGATTTTTTGCTAACAGAATAACTGAATCGAAACGAAAGTTGGTATTTTGGCTTAGATTTTTTGCTTAAATAGGATCTTTCTACGTGGTGTTTATTGTTACCCACTCTTAAGTTTGTTAGTCTAACTACTTGGACTGATTTTGTTCTTTAAAACATGTGTGAAACAGAAACAACGAGAGGAAAAGGCCGACCTATCCTGCCTCAAATTTACCATAACATAATCAAACTAAAGTTGATAATGATTCAATAAGTTTTCACATGATTGATTCCAATAGAAGATAAGAGGAATGTAAGCCTAACAATACCTGTCAAAAAAGGAACGAGAATCGACAAACGGTTTCTTCTTTCTTTCAGGCAACCCCACTTTCCCGCTAGCTGTGGTACCTCCAGCAGATCTTTTATTCTGACTAGAAGCGCTAGGCAAGTCATATTGCTTTTGTCTAGAGGGATCTCTGAAATGTATTGTTTTATCTGACGACGCTGATGCTTTAGACATAGTACTGCTATTCTCACACCTCAAAACGTCCTGGCTTTCTGCACCTGTGGGTGGTGAGTGAAGGTTGCTACTTCCTTGCAAAATTTTTTGCCTTTCCGCCTAAAATAATGTTCGACATTTACATGAACAAATGACATAAAGAAGTTCCCATAATGCACCACAAAAGCAACATAATCTAGAAATAGAATCTCTGGAGACTCACAGGAATGCTAATTGGACAAGGAAGAATGTCACATGGAAACTAGATAGGCACACATGCACATACATGCAACAGAGGGAGAGAGAGAGAGACAGAGAGAGACATTAAAAAAAAAAGTTCGCTCGGCCGTTGGTACTGGTCACAAACCCCTAGTTCGGGTCGAGACCAAGCCATCCAACAACTATACTCTACACTGAGAATATCCAGCACAATAAACCACATGTAAATGTCGGTGTCCACCTACGTGTGTGTGTATTTTTTATTTTTTATTTTTTTAATGACAAGGGAACCCTTTGGGTGCGCACAGGGTAAAACCCCCGCTCCTATGCAATAGCTCGCAAACCACATAGGAGAGGTAACCCGCACTAGGCAAGCCCGGTGCGATGAGCTCGACCCAGAAGGCAAACCCCTTGCTTTCGCTGGCAAAGGATTTCGAACTTGGGACCTCCAACATGGAAGTCCCAAGCCCAAACCACTGGGCCACCCCGAAGGGTACGTGTGTGTGTGTATTGTCGAGACATAATAAAAACTAAGTAATTAAAAGTGCGCCTCTTTGACAGGTTAAGTTTTTTGATGAGATGGCTATACACTTCAACATGGTAGCAGGCAAAGTTTCTGGGTTCAAATCTCACCACCACCTAAAGACCAAAATACATATCCATGTGTTTTTGGCCCATGAAAAAGAATCAGGCCCACGCGTGAGGGCCGTGTTGAGACATAATATAAATCAAGTAATTAAAGATGTGCTCTGTCTAACAGCTTAAGTTTTTAGGTGGGATGGTCACACACTTCAATACACATATATATATGGAGGAACTACTTCCTAGTGATCCAACCGATGTTCACTGATGCGGGACTAGTTTGGGATCTATATACGTGTCAAAAGTGTATCAACCTAGTTTTGTTTTTCAGCTACATAGTGCATTAAAATTCACGAGCAGAGAGTTGAGAGTACTCTACTTACCTCATGTACCAAGAAAACTTTCACAGCCGATGCCAGAACAATATGACAGGAATCATAACCCTGTCGAAAAACACCAAATCAAAGAGAACAGATGAAATCTTGAGTTCATTTCAGTTTGATACGACGGTGGGATATACAGACTATTCAAATCTAGTTTCCTTCTATGATTGCAGTTGACCATGCTAACCTTGAAGTTTATAAATTCACCAATTGGGGGATCCAATGAAAGCATTGATGCATCTGAAGCACCATGATGCATAACCAGAGAAGGATCAGATTTTATGTTCTTGTATGTCGTGGCATAGGACACCATTGTATTTACTAACTGAGCCAGATCAGCTTTTTCTTTCTCTGAGAGTAAATGCAAAGCTACCTGCAAAAGGAATATATCAGTTCCAATTCTCACCAGTAGGTGAACCCAAGTTCTCACTGCAACATTCATAAACGATAACTAACTTGGGCTAGTTTCCATAATAACACCAGCCTAAGCATAAATAAATAAATTAAGCGGAAGAATGATAACCTAAAGAGGCAGTAACCACAAAATCATTGAGCGAAAAGTTTTCTTTCCCACTATGGTGAATATCATTTCAGAACTCAAATTCACCATGTTTATACACTTGCAACCTTTACAAATGATAAGTAGACAAAGCCTGGGTAAAATCCTTTTCCAAATATGCATAACTGGACAAAACCCTAGGAAACACAATATGATGGTCAAAACAAAAGTGCTTTATGTGTATTTAAATAGGAAAAGAAAACTCGAATGCAACTAAACCAACAGATACTTCAACAAGAATTACCGGTTTCAGTGTTGATGGGGACAGAATATGTAGGAATGGAGAAATCAAGTCTTCCACAAAGGATTTAGTTGACAGATGCCTAGAGATGGAAGGTGGTATCTTGTTCTTCCATGAGTGTAAGATTTCCTTCTTTTCTATTGACATTGTTCGATATCTGCAGTTTATGATGAGAAGAAACATCAGTCACCACTATTAATATTCAGGATGAGTATCCAGGGAAAGCTAGCAGTACCTTTGGAAAGACTTGGGCCATTCAATATTTGGTTTTCCTATTTGAGCTACAAGACCATGTATAGACATTGCAAGAGGAGACTGATAAACTGCAGAGAGAAAATAATAAAATAAGGCTTACAAAAATACTAAGTTTCAAGCAAGCAGATAGTAGTATTTCATTTACCTTGAAGGGAGAGATGTTGAGTGCGCATGGTGTATTGATGAAATATATCTGAGTAACCAAGAATATCTGAGCATTGGACCTTCAAGATAAGTAATTAGCATATATGAGATATTGCCAAACTAGATGCGGAAGATCAGATGAAATAAAAAGAACAAAGAAAAACAATTGTGGTAACTGGTACTCGATGCACTTACTGTCTTTTGCATCACAGGGTCCGTATAATGGAGGTGCAAAATGTTCTCATGGATCCCATCAAAAATTAAGTCATAGTCACCCCTAAAGAATCATCAAAGGTTTAACTAGATAATCCAGAACTTCAAACCAAGGTATTCCAATTTTTCACCTACCGATGAGATATTAGAGAGTGCAGTGTCTCAAAGTCATTGGACACACTGCTGAAGCAATTAAAGGATTTCTTTGTCTGCTTTACTTTCCTCTTTTGCAAAATCTTCAAATATCAAACAATAAGAAGAATAATACGGAGGGTCAAAAGATTGATCACAAAGGAAAAAAGAGAAATAATATAGTTAGACGGAAGTAAAACTTGAAGATTTAGGCAGTTATGCTTACTTCTTTCCAAATATCAAAAGCACTTCTTGTTGCATCCTTCCGTCCAACAACTTGAGAACTGAGCTCCAGCTAAGTTTAGAAAGAATGTATCTCTCATCAAACAGAAAATAGAAGGATGCGCAAAAGAAAAGCTTATATAACACATTTAACATTTAGAGTTTTAGACAGTGAAGTTCCTATTTTCAGTGAAGTTCACTTAAGTCAATTGCAAATTGAGTCATGATATAATGTTGACTGGTAATCTGCCTTGAAAGTATAACTTGTTTTCTACTTTGAATTTGATATTTTTCAGAGGTTGAAGCAAAAAAATTATGTTCTACAAAACAGTTCTTAAAGATGTCACAATGGCTCCATAGAAATTAATTTAGGGTGGTGATTAGAACCATGAACTAGTATCCCTAGAATTCACATGATAAGTGAAGGGTTGGATTAGTCAAAAGAACATACAGATTCAGATTTAGATAGTTAGCAGATGTTACATATTGTTCACATAAATTGAGTCAGGGTTGATAGAGGCAATTCTTTATCTGATAAGCAGTTTCAACCTCATCCTTGGGGGGGGGGGGGGA
>NW_006239243.1:424960-447176 GCF_000226075.1 Solanum tuberosum | reverse complement strand
TTTTTTCTCTAAAAAAGATTTGCACCCTCCCCCCTGGGGGGGGGGGGGTGATCTTAGTAGCTCAGTTGGTTGACTACCTGAACTTTCAGCTTGTTGGTGAGGGTTCGATTCCCCACGTTGTAATCCCCTTCCCCTACCCCCGAAGAAATTAGAAAAAAACATCCTTGATGGAAAGCTAGTAGTTGCAAGCAAACTGATCTTTACAAGTCATAATAGTATGATTTTCGACGAATTCTTAACCTCTTTCCTCTATTGGACTAATACCACCAAAAGAAATGTATGGTACTACAAAGACATACCACATTAAGAGTCTCTTTCTTCTTATTAAGAAACTGAATGGTGTTCAGGCACGATCTTATGTCACAGTCTGCAAAAAAAAAAAATTGAAATCAAGTTCAAGTTGCTGATTAACAGGAAAACATACTTGGCAAGATGTAACAATCCAAAGCACAAAAAGAAGGAACAATGCAGGATATTGAATAAATAAGCAATTACAGCAGCTGAGTAAAGATCCAATAAGAAGACTTCTCAATAATACAAAGAAACAAACAAATTGCAATTTCTAGCATTTCCCCCTCAAGAACAACAATTTATTTTTAAGATATGATATGATCAGTAAAGTAAGAATAACATCTGTAGAGAGAGAACCAAGATGATGCGTACAAAATGTACAGCAGTAACAAAGGCAAAGAAGGAATAGATAACTAACAGCAGAAACTTAGGTGTGCTAAAAATTACAAATCTCTTCAGCCTTGCTGCACATTCTTCCATACATCAAAAGATGTATTTAAGTATTTGGTATCAGCATGCGTTTCGCGTCTTCACATTTTCAAAGCACCTAAGAATTCTATCATAGAATTGGTGAGGCACAAGTTCCCCTAATCTTTGTTTTATCAAGTCCCATCAAATAAATCATCTCATAAGGGTGTTATAACCCACTGAAACACAAAAAATATAGAAAATAAAACAGGGCTCATTTACATTTCAGTTTGTTTTGATATAGGTTCTCTCCTTTTGGTATATGACTTGTATACGGGGTTTCCCTCAATAGTTAATAAAAGTATTTACCTTATTAAAAAAAGGGCAAAAAGACGTAACTGAAGAGACTCCCTTCTCATTGTCTTTACCAAACAAACTGCATGTTCCCTCCCCATCAAACTGGGGTTTATATCGAAGTATAATCGAGCAGAATCTGTGTGGATTTCAATCATTACTTATTCTACTAGTGACAGCTATAGTCACCCGTCATTACAGTTAGATGTAACTGCAGATCAAGGCACAATTCTCAACAATTTTAGTTCACAACTCAAATAATTTTATGTTCATGAACTCAAATAATTTTAGTTTCAGATGATTACACCACATCTCATCAGAGAAATTCAGATTTAATAAGTGATGTCTTCAACCAAAACGAAGGAATGGCACTCACCAGTATACTCTGCTAGAGCAGTAAGAGCGATGGAACTTGTCTTCACTCTTTCTCTGTTACATATGTATTTGAGCCTACAATTACGCATTAAAAATTAGGCTTTGTTAGACTTAGAAATATCTTGTGAAGATACTGGCTCTGCTAAATAAACACATTGTTCTATGATAAGTCTAAATCAAAGTAAGGTCCTAACAACTGAAAATTGGAACAAGATTCGTGCTTTTCCAATATGTGCATACTTCTTAAAACATAAAGGATTCAGGAGTACATGAAAGTGTCAATACTTTTTGAGTTATAACATGGAAACGTCAATCACCCCATTTGATCATATCCAAGAAATAAGAACACAAAACAAAAGTGAATGGGCAGAATGTGTTTGATGCTTTATCAGATTCTGTCAATCACCTTGTCAGTCAAGATACAACTTTCCAATAGCTTCCACGGGAAGAGTTATACAGGTCATTAATAATTTAATATAGCATGACTTTTGAGACATGTACACCAAATGGCAAATAGAGTTCTCGTTCGTCAATATGGTAGGCTAAGAAGCCATATGAAATATAGAACTCCCAAAATAAAATTTGTTAACTCGAAATGTTAGATAATAGCATACATATAGCAGAAAAACATTCTGATTTGCAATTTTGGATTTTAATTAGCCCCCTCAATCTGCGGTATCTTAAACTCCATTTGACTGAAACTTTGAAGTCCTTTTATAGGCCATAAAATTCAATGCGATGCAAATCCTTTTGTTTTTTTTTAAACTGGTAACTTTTTATATTCCTCAGCATTAAGGGCTATGCTGGCCACCTCCAAAAAAAAAAACTGTTACAACAAAAGGAAAAGACTAAAAAGAAATACTTACAGAGATCCTATGAAGTCCACTAATGTCTAAGCTTTGTGTAATGAAAATCTATACATTCAGATATTATCCTCAATTGTATCTGACTCAAAATCCTTGCCTTTTGCGACTGTACGACGAACAATCATTGAATTTTAATTATTTTATCCGGTCAACATGGCCAAATTATTAGGAGATTTTGTTACAAGTTACAAATCTCCCTAGGATTTGAAATCACTCAAATTGGTTGGAGTATTGCATTACTTAAATCTGAAAGATTATGCTTGGATGTTAATCCAGTAGGTTTTCCTTTCTACTCTACCAAGCAGTTAATCATACAGAAAATGGAAAACAGATTCCAGGGGATTAGTCGGATAATTTAGTAGTAAGTACCTGTTAACAACCCGACTTACAGTTGGTTGGACGAATATATGAACCCTGCAATTTCAACCACATAAATAAGTACTTTGTTAGTCATGTAATTAGATATAATATAGGTAATATATGAAAGTGTCCAACATATAGTGTTAACATTTCACTAAAAAGGGAATCTGGATCATACATAAATAGACTGCATCCAATACCAGAAAAAGTGAAAGGATCAATAAAAGGACTATAAAGTTACACCAGGAGAAGCGCTAATTGAGCGACATGTTGTTGGTCCTAGATGTGAAGCAAAGGAGTAAAGCGAAAAGGAAGAAAAGTAGCAATAACAATTTGATGATGGACATTAAAAGGTAAAACCCAAAAGCATTTAATGACAAGTTATTTATAGGGGTTGCATGGGACTTACAAGACAACACAGATACCTTGGGGCAGGAAACAATGAGTTGCATTAAGAAAATAACAAGTGAAGCACTATGCATGTCTAGAAACCTTTTGACCAAGAAGCATGTCTTGAAACCTATGACCTCGGCCACAGGAATCATGGTGGTGGAATTTGAAGGAGCAATAAGCTATTAAATCAAAACAGGAGTGGTGCAGTAACTTATCATCAACAGAAGATAGAAAGTTTTTGAATAGTATAACAAATAGAGGAGCTAAGCAGACTATTAATGGAACTCAAGGAACTAAGCAGACTATTGACGGACCAGAACTTAAGAAACCAGTACCAAAAGCTAGGATGCAGATAGGAAAAAAGAAATGTTCAAGTTATTGAAGAGAAGAGGAGTAAATACTTGAACCAAGTTAAGTGAACTAAAGACCTCCACTTAAGTGAACTAAAGATCTCCACAAGTTTAAGAGATAATGAGATCAAAGAGATGGAGAAGCTACTTCAATCAATTGCTTAACACAAATCATAAAGATAACTTGATAGATGTTCATACATCCACAACAGACAAAAACCTTAGCTGCACAAGTAAAATTAGGTATAGTGAAATAAAAGATACAACAAAGAATATGAATTAGAAAGACTATTCGGCAGATAATATCCCAATAGAAGTTTGGAAGCACCTTGAAGAGGTCGAAGTGGTATGGCTAACCAAACTATTCCATTTACTAAGTGAACAGATGCCAATATATAAGAATAAATGTGACATTCAAAGTTAGGCTAACTATTGTGGATGTACTAACTTAGTCATGCATGAAATTATGGGAAAGAGTGGTAGAATATAGACTTAAGGACATTACAAGGGTGACATAGAGCCAACTGATTTATGTCAGGTAGATCTACAACAAAGGCTATTAGTTTGTTAAGATGATCGACGGAAATTTCTAGGGAGATGAAGAAGAATCTCCCATTGATATTCATCTACCTAGAGAAGGCATACAATAAGTGGGTACGTGAAGTCCTTTGGATGCTTGGGAAGAAAGAGTTCACATCAAATATACAAATAACATAATAGGATATGTACGAGAGAGCGGTCACGCATGAGAAAACAGTGGACAGAGATACAACATGAGTTCTCTTTAACCATGGGCTTACACTAAGGATCAAGCTTGACCCATTCTATTTGCCCTAGTCATGGATGACCTCACCACTAGTATACAGGCCAGTGTTGTCAAAGACGCTCTTAAAGCACGCTTTAGCCCTAAAGCAAGGCCCAAAACATGTTGAGCACTTTGCCTCGCTTAATGTGCACTTCAGTGTTGTCATTAAGGTATAAGACAAACTTTTCCTTGTGAATGAGTGTTTCTTGAAGAGGAGACATTAAGCAATTGGTAATTCACTTTATGTAAAAAAACTACAATTTCTTTGTCCATATATTTGTTATTCATGCTTATATTTATTAGTCTTGGACTAAACATATATATATTTGTATTTTTTCTATTAAAGCCCACACTTCAACGCTTTGTGCTTACAGCCCCAACAGAACCAAAAACCAAAAAATGATGCATAGAACTAGAATAAGACAACTGAAGGTAGGCAAGCGAGTGCATAGCAATAAGAACCTTATCAAACTCAAAATCAAGTTCAAAGAATTCATGTGAAACCAGCAAAGTCATATAAAAGTGATTGTTTAGTCTACGGCTTTCTTCATGGACCTAGTATTTAGATCTCTAGATGCTAATCTATGCACTTCAATCTGCTGTCCTGCAAAATTTAAGCAATACTTACTTTGCTACCTGACGCAAAGGCCTTAAGGCAGGAGCATAAAGGTCATTACATATGCAAATAACCTGCAAATGAAACACACAAGTTGAGATTAGAGAACGCCATGACTATAGCCAAAGTTAATATACAAATGAACATTTTTAGACAAATTCACTCTTACAGGTCTTAGCAAAGATGTTTTTTGATGCCTCTTTTTAGATGACTTCTGCCCAGCATTTCCTCCCTCAGGTTCATTTTCTTTGCCTGCACGCAATTTTCTTTCAGCAGAAACCTGCATTGATAAAGCACACACTGTTATTCTATCAGAAAACATACATAGTTTCAAAAAAGAGGCCCAACCAAAGGCTGAAATTCACTTCATAATCACTGTGAATAACATATGGTGCCAGAGTACTCCATAGTACTGATATTATCGTTCTATCAAGTTCCAGTAGACCAAGTACCAAGTGGAAGTTTCTCCCATGGTATTTTAAGGATTTGTGAGTCTAAGCTGCATGAACTAATAAAGCAAAGCTAGGGCTAGAAAAAGGACAGCTCAACTCCCACTTTTGGGGTGACTAGTTGATTTATAAAGTTGAACATATATGTATCATTCAAGCTGCAAAATAGAAAGATAGCAACATATAGACTCCATTGAAAATTAATCAGCAGTAGGTACATAAGACCTTAAAATCAATCTATCAATGTCCAAATTAAAATTCTTAACAAATCTTAGTTTCTTTTTACTTCTAAATTTGAATATGAACAAGCAAGAGGGTTCAAGGAGCTGAAGATAGCTCAAATGACTCTTCAGGAGCCAGCAATATTACTTATCAATACAAAAGATTCACATACATTTTTCCTACAGCTATAATTTATTACCACTCCTACTGGGATTACTAAAATCACAAGTGTGAAACAAATCAAAAGCGAATACGTAAATTACCAATTTGAGGATGACCTCAACAGCTCCCTTTCCATCATTAAGAGCCCCATCTATTTCATCAATAACCTAGAACAGCAAAAGATGAACCATGGTTCAGAAGAAAAAGATTGTAGATTCCGCTGATAAATATTTGAAACCGAAAATCACAACTATATTCTGACAAAATATTTGGGCTTTAATCATCAGAGGGAGATTTAAAACCAAAAAAACAGAACTTAAACTGACCAAACATTTGGGCTTTGAATCAGCATTTACAGAGTTCATTTGAACCACATCATGTATTTTAGCTTCAATACTGGCGGATGATCGATCATCACTTGCATTAATCTGCAAAGGAAGCATTTCAATCAACAGATAAACAGACACCTATTACTCCATATTAATTTGATTCGAAGGATATTCAAGGTTGGTGGTAGGTATGAAGGCATTTTGAGTTTGTGTAGCTCATATTTAAGCAGGGAAATCAAGTTTTGCCATAACTTATCCATGAAACTTGAGAGAAGTCAAGCATACACTAGAATGCAGGCACAGAGCAGAGTGTCCATCTGTTTCAGGCTTCTAATATGTAGGCCGAGTTGCATCGCAAATTTGTTTTTTCATCTGAACTGATTTTAAAGAATATACAATTCACGAAAAAGTTTTTATTTAAATTAAGAGACAAACTACTAGCACCCGGAGATTTAGAGATATGTAGAATTTAAGTGTGGAGTCAAGTACACTTGTTATTCTAGCACATACTAAAGAGTAGAATAAGTTAATAACCTTTTCAGATCCTTCATGGTAACAAAAATAATTCATAAATGTGACTGGCAATGAGCTAACACTCTCTCACCAGACCTCGTTGACAATGATTGCGATAATAAGATATAAAGGAGATAAAAGTTTAAATGAACAACTATATGGGACTGTTGGGAATGAGTGGGTTACAAGACCTCAACCACTCGATACCCACAATGCTGAGCAGCAACATGTGCAAGTGTTGTTTTCCCAAGCCCAGGAGGACCGCAAAGCAAAAGAATCTGCAAGCAATTGGGTTCTCACAATTTAGTAAAATTAGAATAAAAATGAGTAAGAAACAAGGAACTAAAAATAGAGGACAAGCAGGCGACAAGTATAATACTAACAGAATTTCCATATGTGCAATATGTACTATAGAAAATTGGGGAGAATAGTAGCTAACAGAATATAATGGGGATATGACCATAGATGCAATATTATGGAAGTACATGATGAGAGATCATCGGACATCTGGACCATTAATCTAATCCCAACAAAACCAATCCTTGCATTACTAAAACCATCATAACTTGTCTTCACACCAAACAACCACTAAGGGTTTTACAATCCTTGGTTTCACTGTTTGTTGACTTCATCTTATAGTTGTGTATAGTAGATACAGACCAGATTGTAGATTTGATAGGAAGTTTGTAATTGACACTTTTTGGTGGTGGCCAGCATGCCCTTAATGCTGAAGAATACAACCTTACCAGTTTCAAAAAAAAAAAAAAAAAAAAATTGTGTCCGGACCAGCATGCGCCCACCTCGACTAATTCCATAGGATACCTGCCACCTCCCACCGGCAATAGGTACCAAGTAACTCTGTCCACCAAGGTTAGGACAAATAGAAAGAATCACCAAGTATTTTTGTCTCCGTTGCCTGAGACATCATGGCTCTTAGCCACTTCATTGACCACTAGGCCACACCCTTGGATGCTAATATTTGAGAAGATGAATATGTATTTCAAAAGAAGAGAGGTAAACAGTACCTACAATAATATTGTGCAAAATGAAAAAAAAAAAGAGAAGATCAGAATCAACTCTTTGATCATGTGCTTATATAAAAAATCAGAGCAAGGCAACCGATAAAGCACACAAACTATAAGATTGACAAGGGAGGGATAGCCTAGAAAAGGTCATCCACCTACAACTACAAGGTTAGGGATTCGAACACCAACAAAGAAAGTGGAAAAGGGCCAGTGTGACTGACCTTCTGTTCTGGAGGACCACTTTTTCTGTGCTTCTTGTCCCATAGGTCCTTAATTCTCTCCGAATCACTATTCTCTGGATGCAAATCATTATGAGCTTTCTCATTGTCTATTCTGGGTCCTCTGCTATTTCCAAAAGAACTCTTGGAAGAACGTCTTGGATGTTGGACAGCCAATGAATGCCGTTTTAGAGAAGACAAGACGTCATCTGTGGTACTCTTAATTTCAACTCCAAAAACACAGGAATCCCATTGCTTCAACCACATTAGTACCTACAGGAGAGTGACCAGAAAGTCAAGACCCCAACTCAGAATATCTCTACGAAAACACCTAAAAAGATTAGATAGGTGAGAAATACCTTAAATTTTTAAATGAAATATACTACATAGAAACCATGTGCTTTGGACTGTTTTTCTTGAGCCGAGGGTCTATTAGAAACAGTCTCTCTACCTTTGAGTTAGGGGTACAGTCTGCGTTTACTCAACCCTCACCAAACTCCACTTTGTGGGACTATACCAGGTATGTTGTTTGTTGTACTAAATAGAAACCATTATAAGAATAAATAAATTGCTAATATATGCAGTACCTGACGATTTGTTTGCTCATCACTGAGGAGCTCTGTAAACGAACTAGGGGCATATTTATCCACCCAAAGTTTCTCATTCACCACAGCTCCTATTGGAAGATTTGCTTCACTTAGATCTTCAGAACTAGCTTCCAGGGCCTTCAAGACAAAGGAGGAAAGCTTTCAAGGAGGAACAAAGAACTTATACATAAAAAGTAAAAAGCACATACAAAATTGTTGGAAACTTTAGCTACAAGGTTAATGCTTCATTTCACATATCTCTAATTCATCCAAAGGAAAATTGGGAGGGGAGTTGGGGTACAGAGACAACCCGTGAACCATCAAACATATTATCCCTCCTATTAAGAAAAAGGGCTAGGGGAACTAAGATATTTTCTTCAAATGCCAAGTTGAGATGAATTCTCAAAAAAAAAAAAAACCAAGTTGAGATGAAATGAGGAAGTACTATTAGTATATTTAGTACACTAACGAAAGAAAGAAGGAAAGCAATGCAGGACTTCAAAGAGAACTATAATTGACAGGATCGGACAAATATCTACTTTGCATCTTCTTAAAAGGAGTTTATAGTAGCAAATTGTTTTCCTCCATTTAATATGCAAGACAATTCAGAACTGTTGTGGTATTTTCAGAGATTTAGGAAACCTTATTCAATAACTCAACTCTTATGAACTGATCGGGTTCCTTTTCCATTTCATAACTACTCGTTATTACTTATTCTATTGAGAAGTATGAATTCATTGTTCTCTAATCATGGACCTGAGAGGAATCTGTAAAGGTCAAAGAGAGTTTCAAATTATTTTCTCCTCTCATCTTTCTTCTGTTTCAATTTGACAGGATCACTCAGAGTAAATTTAGCTATATATTCAACTGTGGAAGGCCAGTTGTGTTAACTGGACCTCAGCTTTGTAAATTTTCTCCACTTTGGTGATTAATTCAAGTTCAATTACCAAAAATATTTAGTTATAAATTGGAGAAGAATTGAGGCATAGTTGATAAATTGATTAAATGATTGATTGATAGAATGATAGCGGAGCAGGGATAGCAAAATAGAAACCGCACCTTTGTGAATTGGTCGTGTTCCACTCTTTGCATTAGGGCCCTGACAGGTTCCTGAATAAGACCTGGATAACATTTGCACTCTCTTAGTTATTCAGTGATTTGGAGATCCAAGTAAACAAAAGAGGGAAAAAACAGCACAGAGTATGCCAATAAGATGTAGAGGATGGCTTATTACACAGAGAACAAAAATGATTTGGAGTAGTACTTTCACATTCATAAGCTTTTACAGTAGGTACTGAAATGCTTGATCAACTCCAGTATTTGCAATCATCTAATTACACAAGGACAAATATGAAGGAACCATATAAAAAGCTAAAAGTACGTAAAAGTAAGCACAAAGGGAGTATGTGAATGAAAATCAATCGACACTTTATAAAGATATGGCCTGTAGGCCTTCCTCAACCCCAAAATCTTAACTCATGAGGGAGGATTGTCAAAGTTCATATAAGTAGACCATCAATCCATTGCTCAACCAATGGGGAACTCTAACCCACTCTAACACCCCTTTCACACCCAAGCCAAACTGGAGCAGTCAAGAGCCCAAACAAGGATGAACTTGGTTTTGATACCATGTAAGAAATGGCATTTGGGCATAACTCAACCCAAAAAAGCTAGTTCATGAGGGGGATTGCCAAATTCCATTCCCAACCAAAATGGGACTCGAACACACTTCAATTCCCTTTTCTTCTCATAAAAATTCTAACCATAGTCAAATTCACTTATCCACACATTCTTTTGTGTTTGGCACTTACTCCTTCACAAACCTACAGCAGAAACTTCAACCCAATATCTATGCCTTTAACCATTACACTAAGACTCAGACTTCCAACAATCACGACACAAAGTGCATAGCTCATCACACATACTAAATTATACGTGCATCTAATCCATTGGGGAAAAAATTGACTTGGCATATGCACTTGACATGATATAAAGAAAAATGCCACATTTTTAGATAACAATAGAAATTGAACTCACCAGTAGAATATCCCTTAACCTCTAGCTTCTTAACCCTTTCATCTTCAACTCTGCATATCTTAGCATAAACCCTCTCACCGTCCAAACCAGTCACCGGTGTACAATCCCCATCAATCTCCAAAGCATACTTAGCTAAAATCTTCTCTTCCGGTTCCTGTTCCAGTTCCAGTTCCTGCTCAACCACCATAGGTTCCTCCTCCTCAGGCTGCTTGGGAGGCGAATACCTAAGCCAATCCTCATCATTATCCTCAACTCTACTCCTCTTCTCCTCAGTGATGACTACTGCATTTCTATCATCCGACGACAACTCCGGATCATCGGGCAGGAATCGTTTCCTACTGTTGATCGGAAGTTGGGGCTTCGGTAGTGAAGGTTTCAGGGGAAGTGAGAGAGTTGGTTTCGGGTCGGGTTGAGATGCAATTTGTTCGGATCCGGGTGGTGATGGAGGTTGTTGAAGAAAATCGTCTTCAAACTCGAGGTCATCTTCTTCTTCATCAGGATAAGTAGCGTTGGCTTCGAGCCATTCGAGCTCTGCTGCATCTGGAAACTCCATATCCATTGCTTCTCCGATCTCTCTCTCTCCCTTTCTCTCTCTAAAGTGTTCTTTGCTATATTTTTGGCGGGAAATGGGAAGGTGAAAGGGGCGGCAAAGAAGAATGTGAATTTCCATAATTACCCTTCTACAAACATGCAACTTTTGTAATTTCTTTCTAGGGGTAAATAACAATTTTAGTCCTTGTATTATTTATATTTAATTGAAATGTATGATATTGATCCTTCAAATTAACAAAAGTTAAATATTTAACAGAATGATTATTTAAGACAATAAATTATGATGCTATGTCGGGGAAATGTGATGAGACAAGATATGACGTAGCTTCAAATTATCGAAGATATGATTCTAGATATGAGGGTATGGAGAACTCGTATTAGGGTAGAATGGTAAAAGATAATGTAGTATCATTTTGCTTAGGGTGGTTGGTGTTTGTGACAACACTGGTTGTGCTATTATGGTTCCCTTTTTTTTATCATGGTTTATTATTACTATTCGTTAATAATAATCTACTCTAGTATGTTGTTTATGAAATTTCGATTGTCACATGATTTTATTGTTGATTTGGCTACTTTTATGCTTTATTTTTGTTTCAATTTTCTCTTCATTGTCTTCTTCTTTACACAGAAGTTTGTTACACTTGAGTCGAGGGTCTTTCGAAAACAGTCTCTCTTCCTTTATAAGGTGGTAATAATTTTTACGTACATTCTATATACGGCAGACCTCACATATGTAATTTCATTGAATATAATTATTGCTATTTTAATTCTACCAAAATAACAGCTTTTCTGACGATGCCCCATTGTGAGGTTTTCCGTGACGTTGGGTTCATTTCTCATGCCTAATGACATGTTAAAGGCCCAATAACGATGTTGCTATAAGAGGTTTTTCGAGATGTCGAGTGCGATTCTAAAGCCAAGTAAGATGTCAAGGGGCATATGGGTCTATGTAGGCAGCACGGGCGTTCCACGTCCAGGGCTAGGCGGCATTAGCTAAGGCATGCGTCCATCAGACAAACGACGTCGGCTAACGGCAGGCTGCATCAGCCAAGGCTTACACGGATGTGGCATGTGCGCATCGATCGTGGAGGTCTTGTTTGCTATATCTAAAGATGAGCATAACTTTTCACTTTTTCACTTTTTGATGATGTTTTCTCAATTGTACATCCATATAAAATGATTTATTAAGAATTATAATTTTTTTATTTAAATTTGTTTGTCTGATTTTAACTTGAAATGAATTTTTTTTTAAAAAAACTTTGAATTTTATGGTTTTAAAAGTAAAAGTATATTTAATTGTATCAAATGCTACGTCGAAAGTTAAAATTAAAGAACTGTCAAAAATGAAAATAAACATTTAAAAAAAATGGACCTAAAAAACAAAGTAGTTAGGCCAAATAAATTAAAACGAAATGGACATAAAAGAAATACTTAGAATATAATTGTCAGTCAATCGACATAAATAGTTTAGAACTACTGGCTCCTTACCAACATAATTATTTTTGAAAATTGAAATAGTTATTTGATAAAAAAATATAATTTGAAGCCACGTCAATAAAATGTATTGTATTGGAATGACTATATTGGGAGGGGGAGGGAGGGTCCAAAAGTTAATCGCATTTAATATTTATATCAATTTAATAAATACATGACATGATTTTATGTATATTAATTATGTCTCGAGTAAAATGTAGGATTTATTTGAAGGAAATTAAATAAGAAAAAAAGAAGAGGAAAATTCAATTTATGATTTTAGGCAAAATTGAAATAATTTTTTTTTAAAGAAACAGAAAAGAAGAAAGAGCAAAGAATCAAAGTCCTAAATTAAATCATTTACAAATAAGGAAAATTAAGAATAATTATTTTAATATATTTTTAATAATTGATTAAGAAGCATGCGGAGTTAAGTTAAAACAAAGTAATTAGGCCAAATAAATTAAAACGAAATGGACATGTAAGAAACACTTAGAATATAATTGTTAGTCAATCGACATAAATAGTTTAGAACTACTAGCTCCTTACCAACATAATTATTTTTGAAATTTTAAAATAGTTGTCTGATGAAAAAATATATTTTGAAGTCACGTCAATAAAATGTATTGTATTGGAATGACTATATTGGGAGGGGGGGGGGGGAGCAGGGTCCAAAAGTTTACGCATTTAATATTTATATCAATTTAATAAATATATGACATGGTATTTAATGTATATTAATTATGTCTCAAGTAAAATGTAGGATTTATTTGAAGGAAATTAAATAAGAAAAAAAGAAGAGGAAAATTCAATTTATGATTTTAGGCAAAATTGAAATAATTTTTTTTAAAAGGAACAGAAAAGAAGAAAGAGTAAAGAATCAAAGTCCTAAATTAAATCATTTACAAATAAGAAAAATTAAGAATAATTATTTTAATATATTTTTAATAAATGATTCAGAAGTATGAGGACTGAGGAGTTAAGTTAAAACAAAGTAATTAGGCCAAATAAATTAAAACGAAACGGACATATAAGAAACACTTGGAATATAATTGCCAGTCAATCGACATAAATAGTTTAGAACTACTAGCTCCTTACCAACATAATTATTTTTGAAAATTAAAAACAGTTGTCTGATGAAAAATATAATTTGAAGTCATGTCAATAAAATGTATTGTATTGGAATGACTATATTGGGAGGGGGGTCCAAAAGTTTATCGCATTTAATATTTATATCAATTTAATAAATATATGACATGGTTTTATGTATATTAATTATGTCTCAAGTAAAATTTGGGATTTATTTGAATGAAATTAAATAAGAAAAAAAAAAGAGGAAAATTCAATTTATGATTTTAGGCAAAATTGAAATAATTTTTTTTTAAGAAAAAGGAATAGAAAAGAAGAAAGAGCAAAGAATCAAAGTCCTAAATTAAATATTTACAAATAAGGAAAATTAAGAATAATTATTTTAATATATTTTTAATAAATGATTGAGAATCATGAGGAGTTAAGTTAAAACAAAGTAATTAGGCCAAATAAATTAAAATGAAACGGACATATAAGAAACACTTAGAATATAATTGTCAGTCAATCAACATAAATAGTTTAGAATCACTAGCTCCGTACCAACATAATTATTTTTGAAAAAAATAATAGTTGTTTGATGAAAAAAAAATTGAAGCCACGTCAATAAAATGTATCGTATTGGAATGACTATATTGGGAGGGGGGGGGAGTAAAAGTTTATCGCATTTAATATTTATATCAATTTAATAAATATATGACATGATTTTATGTATATTAATTATGTCTCAAGTAAAATGTAGGATTTATTTGAAGGAAATTAAATAAGAAAAAAAGAAGAGGAAAATTCAATTTATGATTTTAGGCAAAATTGAAATAATTTTTTTTTAAAAAAAGGAACAGAAAAGAAGAAAGGGCAAAGAATCAAAGTCCTAAATTAAAGTCATTTTACAAATAAGGAAAAATAGGAATAATTATTTTAATTTATTTTTAGTAAGTGATTAAGAAGTATGAGGAGTTAAGTTAAAAGGCAAGCACATAGCATCATCTCAAGTTACTTTATTTCATATAATTTAATTTAACATAACTTATATACTTATAAGGTTTCTGATTTAGTAATTGTAATGAAAGTTAATATAGAATTTAATGGTTATTTTTTGTGTTTCATGTTGTAATAATGTAACTAAATTAATATTTTGAATTTTTTTTTTGAGCAATAGTTTAGTGTTTCACTAATTGCAATGGGAGAAAGGGCGAACACAACAAGAAATTTGGCAAAAGAATACAAAATAACACGACGGTTACAGTCAAACGATGGTTTTCTAGCAAGCAAAAGCATGTGAAATGACTATCACTATTCTCGTGAAACAAACATGTTGACAGAGAGAAGTTTAAATACCCCTCTCGTAGAATAACAAAAGCTCAAGCTCAAAACACTATCCAGAACCTATCAGTTTCTCAATCCCAAAAAATTCAAAAAATGCCTAATGATATCATCCTTAACATTCTTCTAAGACTTCCTATCAAATCGCTTTTACGATTCAAATGCGTTTGCAAATCATGGCGCTCTTTAATTGAAGATCCTCAATTCATTAAGCATCACTATGATATGTCTAAAAGTGATGTGAATCGTCATAAAATATTTCTAACAGGAGGTATATGTGACAACATGGACAACTATTTCTACTCTGTAGATGCTCCACTTCAATATGATTCTGTTGTCTCTGTTCTCGAGACTCCGATACCTGGAATCAATACCTTAAGTAGAGTAAGTTTTATTAGTTCTTCCAGTAATGGTATAATTCTTATAGTTTTTCCTTATGATTTAATCATTTTGTCGAACCCAGCCACCGGAGAATCAAGAAAAATTCCTAGCCCAATTCCTAAAAAGAAAAAGTTAGAGAGAAGACAATTTCCTGCTATTTATGGTTTTGGATATGTTTCATCTATCGATGATTATAAAATAGTTAGGGTAGGGGGAAAAGATAACTCACATGGACATTTTGAGATCGAATTGTTTTCGACGAAAAGTAACGCTTGGAAATTGCTTGGCAAGTTTCCTCCAAACAGCTTTTACTTCGAAGGGGGCATTGTTACCATCGATGGTATCGTTTATATGATAGAGATGGCGGATTTATCTAGAAATATTAATAGATCTACTATATTAAGTTTTTGCTTGGAAAACGAACAATTTCAGGATGTTTTGTTTCCAGATCAAATTCAAAAGTTCCAAGATCCTATTTTGTATGTTTTAGGAGAAAATATTTGTTTGACTAGGATGCACGATCTAGCTAGACGAGATTTTGAAGTTTGGCATATGATAAAAGATGGATCAATGAACAACATATGGAGTAAGATCTTGACGATTCCATCGATGCATTGTGGACGTTGCTTGAGGCCCGTGAGTTTAATGAAAATTAATGGATACATAATGCTTCTGAAGCATAAGGGTGATTTCGAGGTCTATAACTCAAATGGAGAGCAAATCGAAATAGTTGAAGTTCCTGGGCTTGAGTCATCACTTTTCTTCAATTGTATTGTACCGTATGTAGAAAGTTTGTTTACTCCTAAACGGAAACGGATTTAAGATTTCAAGAAAATGGATGTAATGCAAGGAGAGACATTAGAGATGGGCATGGTCTAATTAACTTTTGTCTTTACTTTATCTTTTGTATTGACATGATCAAATCATCTTGTACTATTTTAATTTTCTTTTTTCGTTGATGTTTCTCTAAATTAAATTTGACAACTCTTGATGCAGATATATAAAAATATACTTTTCAATTTTCGCATGTTAGAATGGTCAAAATTACTAGGTTTCAGGGCATAGTCTGATGGAGTAGATGCTTCGATTTTGAGTTGTTTATTTAATAAAGAAGTGAATTCATTACACAAATTTCAATTTGACAATTGAAAAAAAAAAATTAAAAAATTTAAAGGACCTAACATAATCTTTTTTTTTTACACATTTGTGAACATGGGTTAAATTAATTGTCATAACGTGTGTGAGCATATACTTGTTTTTACTCATATAATAAAGTATGAGAGGGCGGACCAGATCATATTTGCCCAAATTTAGCTGAAAATTTTAGAAATAATAATAGTTTGAGGCCTTATTATCAAACATAGTTTACTTGATTACAATTCATAGATATTATTTTGAAGTTATATATATACAAAAAATTTAATTAAAGATTTTGTATTTTTATTTTATGAATGTGCTTTTTATTTTTATTTCTTACAGAAAACACTTGACCCTCACGAGTCTTGCACGGTGCAAAATAGAATTAATATGCCAGTTAATTCTAATATTTATGACTTAATTAGACACCCGATACTACGAGGGCAATCTTGTCATTTCATGTGCTTCACAAGGATAATGATCATCGTTTCACGAGTTTTGATTTAATTCTAATATTTATGACTTAATTAGACAGCCTCAAAATCACCCTCATGCTTCAAAAACATTATGCATCCATTAATTTTCATTAAACTCACTGGCCTCGAGCAACATCCGCAAAGCATCGATGAAATCGTCAAGATCTTACTCCATGTGTTGTTCATTGATCCATCTTTTTTTATATTCCAAACTTCAAAATTTTGACTTGCTAAATCGCGTATCCTAGTCAAACAAAGATTTTCTCCTAAAATATACAAAATTGGATCTGGGAACTTTTGAATCTGATCTGGAAACAATATGTCCTGAAATTATTCCTTTTCCAAGCAAAAACTTAATATAGTAAATTCATTCATACTTCTAGATAAATTCGTCATCACTATTATATAATTGATACCTTTTGTGGTAACAATGTCTCCTTCGAAGAAAAAGTTATATGAAGAAAAATTGCCAATCAATTTCCACGAGTTACTTTTCGTTGAAAACAGATCGATCTCAAAAAGACCAATTGAGTTATGTTTTTTCCCTACTCTAACTATTTTATAATTCTTGATAGATGAAACATAGCCCAAACCATAAATAGTAGGAAATCATTTTCTCTCCAACTTTTTCTTTTTATGTATTAAGCTAGGATTTTTTTTCTTGATTGTCTGACGATTGGGTTCCACAAAATGATTAACTCATAAGAAAAAACTATAAAAATTATATCATCACCGGCAGAACTAATAAAATTTACTCTACTTAAATGATTGATTCCTCGTATCGGTGGCTTAAGAAGAGAGGCAACAAAATCATATTGAAGTGTAGCGTCTATAGAGTAGAAATAGTCATCCATGTTGTCACATAGACCATCAGTCATAAAGATTTTATGATGATTCACATCACTTTTAGAAATACCATAGTGATGCTTGATGAATTAGGGATCTTCAATTAAAGAATGCCATGATTTGCAAATGCATTTGAATCGTAAAAGTGATTTGACATGAAGCCTTAAAAGAATATCATTAGGCATTTTGAAGATCTTTGGATTGAGAAATTGATTGGATGTGGGTAGTGTTTTGAGTTTGAGTTTTTCTTATTCTATAAGAGGGAGTATCTAAGCTCTTCTCTATCAACATATTTGCTTCATCACGAGGACAATCTTGTCATTTCATGTGCTTCACGAGGATAATATCCTATCCTCGTGAATTACACGTGCAATATACGTATATATATAATTCGACATACATGTATATTGCACATGTAATGCACATGTCGACATATACGTATATTGCACATGTAATTCACGAGGATGATCAGTATCCTCGTGAAGCACATGAAATGACAAGATTACCTTAGTGATGGAGCAAATATGTTGACAGAGAAGAGCTTAGATACTCCCTCTTATAGAATAAGATTAACTCAAACTCAAAATACTACCCAAAACCAAGCAATTGCTTAATCCAAAGATCTTCAAAATGCCTAATGATAATACCATTAATATTCTTCTAAGACTTCCAGTCTAATCGCTTTTACAATTCACGTTTGTAAAATCATGACGCTCATTAATTGAAGATCCTCAATTCATCAAGCATCACCAAGAAGTAATGTAAATCGTCATAAATTTTTTATGACTGGTGGTCTATTTGATAACAGGGACGACTATTTCTACTATATAAACGCTACATTTCAATATGATTCTGTTGCCTCTCTTCTTGAGCCTCCGATACCAGGAATTAGAGCCGTCAAAACGAGTTTAGCCCATGGGGCCAATCCGATCCAACCCGTTATTGGGGTTGGGTTGGGATAAAATTATTCAAGCCCATTTAAAATTTAGGGTTTATAAGTCCGACCCATATAATCCCTTTACCCTTGAGGCTTGATGGGGGCCGAGTCGGGGTCGGCCAAAACTTTTTATCTAAGGGTAACTTACAATAATCTCACTAGTTTATAGTCTAATTACTTAAATACACCATATGTTTTTAATATTATGAATCTTACCAGATTTTGGTACGTCCAGATACATGTATCTCGGAATATATGGACTCAAAATTAGGTTAATTTGTTCTAGATACACTCTATCGAAGTAGATTCGCATGTATCCAGGATACATAGACAAATCTCGCGCCCTCGCTTCCCTCCCATCTTACTTGTCACTCTCTTATCTCGCTCGTGTATATGGTATGCGAGATACATGCTAATTACACTAGATTTTTTTATAGTGTTATTGAAACAACACCATTGTCATGTTAAATTTGATTTGAAAATCTTCTCATTTTCTTGATGTTATAGAATTATAAGTTTGAAAGAAAAAAAAAAGGGCTAGCCCGCCCTAACCCTAGGCCCTTTTGGGGTTGGGTTGGGTTGAGCATTTTCAGTCCCTTACAAATGAAGGGTCGGCCCGCCCTAGCCCTTCAAATTCCTTGGCCGCGAGCTTGGGCCCGATGGGGCTGGTCCAGCCCTACCAAGAGTCAATCATTTAAATAAAATAAGTTTTATTAGTTCTTCCGGTAATGGTATAATTCTTATAGTTTTTCCTTATGATTTAATCATTTTGTGGAACCCGACCATCAGAGAATCAAAAAAAAATCCTAGCTCAATCCCTTAAAAGAAAAAAGTCAAAGAGAAAATGATTTCATACTATTCAAGAAGTATTGTTTTACAAATCAGATTCAAAGTTATGGTTTATTGAATTGTAAACCATAAATTCAATTCCATATCTTAACAACACCTAGTCTCCATTTTTGGATCCAACAAAGTTCATAATAATTTGTATAGTTTATTAATTCAACCATAATCTTACTCCATGATGCATTCTTTTCCAAATATCAAACTTCAAAATATAAAACTGAGTTTTCGCGCAACTTAGTCAAACAAAGATTTTCTCCTACAACATACAGTTGTGGATCGTCCCCAAATTTAATTCTATCTAGAAATAACAATGTCTAAGGATTTAAAAAAAAATTAGACTAAGGATTTTTTTTTGATTCTCTAGTAGTTGGATTCCATAAAATAACTTCATCATAAAGGGAAATTCATGTATACTTTACTTGGATCTGTTTTTATGCTATTAGCTATTCTGTTGATTCTTCTCCAAACAAGAACAACCGATTTACAAATCTCATTAACCACAAAATTTAGTGAGCGGCACCAAATCTTTCTATGGAAAGTATTATGCCATTGCAAGAAATTATACATACCCTACTAAATTGATCATAGTTGATTTCAGGGATTACCTCAACAAGAGAAACAACGGAATCATGTTGAAGTGGAGCGTCTACGGAGGAGTAGTAGTAATGATCATCCTTCTTACAAAACAAAGACACCAAGAATTTTCGTCTATTTATATCACTTTTGCATAGATCGTGGCAAAGATTGATGAATTGGCCATCTTCAATTGAAGAACACCCTGATTTGCAAACGCGTTTGAACCTTATAAGCGATTTCACAGGAAGTTTTAGTAGTACATCAGTGATGATATCAAGGGGAATGGTATTGTTTTATGCATTTTGATATGTATTGCGGCTGCTTGTTGCTAGGACTAGGGTTTTATATAAGATGGGGAAAAACAACTAGGGTTAGGGTTTAATATAAGATGGGCCATCAATTTTTGGACCATATTGACATCCCATGTTGTGCCCAAACTAAGCCCAAATTTCATAAACAACAATAATTTGAGGCCTAATTATCAAACATAACAATAGTTTGACTAATTACAATTCATAGCTATTATTTTAGAGTGATATATGTTCGCTCTATATTTGGTGTATCTATTCACCCAATCTCGTTATATTTACATATAAAATTTCACTAAATACATTGTGATTTGTTCGCTTGACCTAGTTATATCCACACATACATAAACTAGAAATACAAACAAAAGAACAAATGAGTGTATACAAGGATAAATACACTCAACAAAAAAATGCATACAATAAACAACATTTACAAAAAGAATAGATATATGTATCAAGAAGTTTACTTATAATACCTAAATTAAGTATTATAATAGAAGGAAGTAAGAAAGTGAGGGGAAAACCAAATTATACTGAAAAACAATGAAGAAATTGAAATAATTCATACTAGAAATTTATAGAATATATTTTGGTTGGGTTTTGTCACACTTAAATTTATAGGCATGGTTTATAGAATATATTACACTAGTATATAGTTTATAATAAAGAAGACATTTGTGTATATAGTTTATAGAAACTATTCTAATATCATATATCTAATATAAATGCCAAAAATCTCATAACTCAATTTCTTCCCTCAAATGTATATAGACAAAATAAGAAAAACTAAAGAGAATCACACAAAATAGCAAGCTGAAACTATGAAGAAGAAAATAACTTGACATACACAAAAGATTACAACTTTATACCTTTTAAATTAATAACAAAATAAAAACATCATACCTGAAAATTCACCCACCCAATAACATCATATATAATCATTGGAATTGAAACAAAATTTGATTCCGGACTTGATGAATTTTTGGCGGTATCCTGATAATTTGTCAGAGTCATGCCCGCGCAGGCATACACATTCTTAGTTGGTAGGGTGGTGTGCATTGAAGTAGCTCAGTGCATTACACACATTTTTATCCCTACATTATGTTGTTCGAAACCTCTCTAAATGTAATTCAGATTCTCTGGTTTAATGTAAGTTGGTAAATGGAAATTAGATTGGTTACCGTAAATCTTTCTTTTTTCTAAGGAGATGTTAATGCACATCCCTTTAGCTCATGCAGATTTTCCTATGGAGATGTTAATATAGATTTGTATATTTATATTAATTTTTATATAATTTTTAAATATAGAAATTTTGTTTCAAAAGCTAGTAGCCTAGTATTTCCAAATTCACGGTCTAATTAAGTTTAAAAATTTGAATCTCGAAATTATAAGTGTGCTACATAAATTGAAAAAGGAAAAATAATAAATTTAACTGAAACCTTAGTTTGGATATATATATAAATATAAAATAATATTTTAAATGAGTTTCTACTAAAAGAATTAGAAAAGAAGGTTATATGCAATTACATTTCTCCATTTCCTCTAAGTAGGTCATCCGGAGGTTTGAAAAAATAATTCATAAGGGGTTAATTTTTTCATAGTTTCATAAGTGAATTTGGAGATTTGAAACTTTTAATTAGAATTTTCACACATTTTCTATTAAAATAAAAGAAATTTAATATACATACATTGAAATAAAAAAGTAGCAACACATTTTATATACCTTTATTTTCTTTTAAAAAAAAGGAAATTACAAGTGTACAAATTAAAGAAATAACATTCATATATACCAACAACTTTCCTTTAATTTATTTTTGCATGCATGCAAAATTATATTATCCCTGTTTCTCTCATCTCCATTCTTCTCATCTTTTCCCCTTCTTCTCTCTTTCTCTCTAGAATCCTCCCCCCCCCC